>NC_073638.1:46078181-46381212 GCF_029407905.1 Bubalus kerabau
CAACACCACAGTTCAAAAGCATCAATTCTTCGGCGCTCAGCCTTCTTCACAGTCCAACTCTCACATCCATACATGACCACTGGAAAAACCATAGCCTTGACTAGACGAACCTTTGTTGGCAAAGTAATGTCTCTGTTTTTGAATATGCTATCTAGGTTGGTCATAACTTTCCTTCGAAGGAGTAAGCGTCTTTGAATTTCATGGCTGCAGTCACCATCTGCAGTAATTTTGGAGCCCCCCAAAATAAAGTCTGACACTGTTTCCCCATCTATTTCCATGAAGCGATGGGACCAGATGCCATGATCTTCGTTTTCTGAATGTTGAGCTTTAAGCCAACTTTTTCACTCTCCACTTTCACTTTCATCAAGAGGCTTTTGAGTTCCTCTTCACTTTCTGCCATAAGGGTGGTATCATCTGCATATCTGAGGTTATTGATATTTCTCCCAGCAATCTTGATTCCAGCTTGTGTTTCTTCCAGTCCAGCATTTCTCATGATGTACTCTACATATAAGTTAAATAAGCAGCGTGACAATATACAGCCTTGACATACTCCTTTTCCTATTTGGAATCAGTCTGTTGTTCCATGTCCAGTTCTAACTGTTGCTTCCTGACCTGCACACAGATTTCTCAAGAGGCAGGTCAGGTGGTCTGGTATTCCCATGTCTTTCAGAATTTTCCACAGTTTATTGTGATCCACACAGTCAAAGGCTTTGGCATAGTCAATAAAGCAGAAATAGATGTTTTTTTTGGAACTCTCTTGCTTTTTCGATGATCCAGCAGATGTTGGCAATTTGATCTCTCGTTCCTCTGCCTTTTCTAAAACCAGCTTGAACATCAGGAAGTTCATGGTTCATGTATTGCTGAAGCTTGGAGAGTTTTGAGCATTACATTACTAGCGTGTGAGATGAGTGCAATTGTGCAGTAGTTTGAGCATTCTTTGGCATTGCCTTTCTTTGGGATTAGAATGAAAACTGACCTTTTCCAGTCCTGTGGCCTCTGCTGAGGTTTCCAAATTTGCTGGCATATTGAGTGCAGCACTTTCACAGCATCATCTTTCAGGATTTGAAATAGCTCAACTGAAATTCCATCACCTCCACTAGCTTTGTTTGTAGTGATGCTTTCTAAGACCCACTTGACTTCACATTCCAGGCTATCTGGCTCTAGGTCAGTGATCACACCATCGTGATTATCTGGGTCGTGAAGCTCTTTTTCGTACAGTTCTTCTGTGTATTCCTGCCATCTCTTCTTAATATCTTCTGCTTCTGTGAGGTCCATACCATTTCTGTCCTTTACTGAGCCCATCTTTGCATGAAATATTCCCTTGGTATCTCTGATTTTCTTGAAGAGATCTCTAGTCTTTCCCATTTGTTGTTTTCCTCTATTTCTTTGCATTGATCACTGAAGAAGGCTTTCTTATCTCTTCTTGCTATTCTTTGGAACTCTGCATTCAGATGCTTATATCTTTCCTTTTCTCCTTTGCTTTTTGCTTCTCTTCTTTTCACACCTATTTGTAAGGCCTCCCCAGACAGCCATTTTGCTTTTTTGCATTTCTTTTCCATGGGGATGGTCTTGATCCCTGTCTCCTGTACCATGTCACGAACCTCAGTCCATAGTTCATCAGGCACTCTATCTATCAGATCTAGGCCCTTAAATCTATTTCTTACGTCCACTGTTTAATCATAAGGGATTTGATTTAGGTCATACCTGAATGGTCTATTGGTTTTCCCTAATTTCTTCAATTTCAGTCTGAATTTGGCAATAAGGAGTTCATGATCTGAGCCACAGTCAGCTCCTGGTCTTGTTTTTGCTGACTTTATAGGGCTTCTCCATCTTTGGCTGCAAAGAATATAATCAATCTGATTTTGGAGTTGACCATCTGGTGATGTCCACATATAGAGTCTTCTCTTGTGTTGTTGGAAGAGGGTGTTTGCTATGACCAGTGCATTTTCTTGGCAAAACTCTATTAGCCTTTGCCCTGCTTCATTCCGTATTCCAAGGCCAAATTTGCCTGTTACTCCAGGTGTTTCTTGACTTCCTACTTTTGCATTCCAGTCCCCTATAATGAAAAAGACATCTTTTTTGGGTGTTAGTTCTAAAAGGTCTTGTAGGTCTTTATAGAACCATTCAACTTCAGCTTCTTCAGCATTACTGGTTGGGGCATAGACTTGGATTACTGTGATATTGAATGGTTTGCCTTGGAAATGAACAGAGATCATTCTGTAGTTTTTGAGATTGCATCCAAGTACTGCATTTTGGACTCTTTTGTTGACCATGATGGCTACTCCATTTCTTCTAAGGGATTCCTTCCAGCAGTAGTAGATATAATGGTCATCTGAATTAAATTCACCCATTCCAGTCCATTTTAGTTAGCTGATTCCTAGAATGTCGACATTCACTCTTGCCATCTCTTGTTTGATTACTTCCAATTTGCCTTGATTCATGGACCTGACATTCCAGGTTCCTATGCAATATTGCTCTTTACAGCATCGGACTTTGCTTCTATCACCAGTCACATACACAGCTGGGTATTCTTTTTGCTTTGGCTCCATCCCTTCAAGCTTTCTGGAGTTATTTCTCCACTGATCTCCAGTAGCATATTGGGCCTCTACTGACCTGGGGAGTTCCTCTTTCAGTATCCAATCATTTTGCCTTTTCATACTGTTCATGGGGTTCTGAAGGCAAGAATGCTGAAGTGGTTTGCCATTCCCTTCTCCAGTGAACCACATTCTGTCAGACCTCTCCACCATGACCTGCCTGTCTTGGGTTGCCCCATAGGCATGGCTTAATTTCATTGAGTTAGACAAGGCTGTGGTCCTAGTGTAATTAGATTGAGTAGTTTTCTGTGAGTATGGTTTCAGTGTGTCTGCCCTCTGATGCCCCCTTGCAACACCTACCGTCTTACTTGGGTTTCTCTTACCTTGCGCGTGGGGTATCTCTTCACGGCTGCTCCAGCAAAGCACAGCCGCTGCTCCTTACCTTGGATGAGGGGTATCTCCTCACTGCCACCCTTCCTGACCTTCAACGTGGGATAGCTCCTCTAGGCCCTCTTGCGCCCACGCAGCCACTGCTCCTTGGACGTGGGGTTGCTCCTCCCGGCCGCCACCCCTGGCCTTGGGTGTTAATCTCAACTATATGAGCCAAGGTGTTTTTGGAGCTTCTCAACTGAACAGATTTTAGTTTCCAGTTTTTGTTATAAATCTTCCTAAACTGATACATTGAATGATAAAAATAAAGCATATCTAAACTAGTAGATATGCTTCCCTGGTGGCTGAGATGGTAAAGAATTTGCCTGCCAACATGGGAGATCTGGGTTCAATCCCTGGGTCAGGAAGATCTGCTGAAGAAGGGAATGGCAACCCACTCCAGTATTCTGCTTGGAGAATTCCATGGACAGAGAAACCTGGAGGGCTATAGTCCATGGGATTGCAAAGAGTCAGACATGACTGAGAGACTTAATTTCATTCTAAGCTAATAGAAAGTGAATTATATTTGGTAGTCTTCCTTTCCTGTGGACATATACATATACATATACTTACCATGCCATTATTTTGATGTTTCAAAACAGGCCTATATGTATGTAAATTATATTTTTTTAAAAATCAAGCAAATACACATCACATGACTCTCAGTGCTATTGTATCCCCAGTCCTCACTTGAAATCTGAGAATTTCCACATTCTATTTTATTCATTTCTATAATTTTAATTTCAGGCAGTATAAAAATGTCCCATTTAGCTTTTTTTTTTTTTTTTTAATCTCAACATAAGGGCTTCCCTGGTGGCTCTAATGGTATAGAATCCACTTGCAATGTGGGAGACTCAGGTTCGATCCCTGGGTCAGGAAGATCCCCAGGAGAAGGGAATGGCAACCCACTCCAGTATTTTTGCCTGGTAAACCCCACTGATACAGGAGCCTGGTGGGCTACAGCCCATGCGATTGCAAAGAGTCAGACATGACAGAGTGACTAACAATTTGACTTTAACACTTTCAACATAAGTATTTGTACAAATACAGTCACAAATCGATTATTCATTCCAACTAAATGCTTGAACAACATCTACCTAACAAGACAAGAAGCCCAAGATATCTTCTGAAGATATTTCTCTCTACAACCAAGAATCCAGTTCAAATGAAAGCAGTCCTCCTCTGATTTTAAGAAGCTGTTGGAGTTTGCTCAGCCTGTTATTAGCTATATCATTATCATGCTATATGATACTGAAATTGAAACAGTCTATCACGTCTGCAGCCATGAAATTAAAAGATGCTTGCTCTTTGGAAGAAAAGCTAAGACAAATCTAGACAGCATTTAAACAGGAGAGACATTACTTTGCCCACAAATGTCTGTCTAGTCAATCTATGGATTTTCCAGTAGTCATATATGGATGTGAGAATTGAACCATTAAGAAGGCTGAGCACTGAAGAATTGATGCTTTTGAACTGTGGTGTTGGAGAAGACTCCTGAGAGTCCCTTGGACTGCAAGGAGATCCAACCGGTCCATCCTAAAGGAAATCAGTCCTGAATATTCATTGGAAGGACTTATCCTGAAGTTGAACCTCCAGTTCTTTGGCCACCTGATGTGAAGAGCTGACTCATTAGAAAAGACCCTGATGCTGGGAAAGATTGAAGGCAGGAGGAGAAGGGGATAACAGAGGACAAGATGGTTGGATGGCATCACCTATTCAAATGACATGAGTTTGAGCAAGCTCCGGGAGAAATGGTGAAGGACAGGGAAGCCTGGAGTGCTGCAGTCCATGGGGTCACAAAAAGTCAGACATCAGTGAGTGACTGAACAACAACTACATCTACTTAGTAGTTAGTAACTGTGTCAGGAGGTGTGTCTATAGTATGTATTTTCCCAGGACCCTCCTCAAAGCCCCCATAACCTCTTTATTCCTCAGGCTGTATATCAGGGGGTTCAGGGCTGGGGTGACAATCGTGTAGAAGACAGAGATGATGTTGTCTTGCTTGGGACTGTGGAGGGAACTGGGCAGAACATACATGAATGTGGCAGCTCCATAGAACATCCCAACCACAGTCAGGTGGGAAGAGCAGGTGACCAGGGCTTTCTGCCTCCCTTCATTTGAGGGCATGTGGAGCACAGTAAGTAGGATTAGTGTATAGGAGGAAACAATAGCAGAAAGGGGGAGCAAGAGGAAAGTCACACCTGTCACATATACCAGGAGTTCATATCTGGAAGTATCTGCACAGACCAACTTCAATAGAGGTGGGATCTCACAAAGCAGGTGGCTGATCTGGGACATGCAGAAAGGGAAATGCATGGTGTACAAGGTATGTCCTAGAGCACTCAGGGAAGCCAGGACCCAGGGTGTGGCCACCATGAGCCAGCAGACCCTCGGCCTCATGAGGACCATGTAGTTCAGAGGATGACAAATGGCCACATACCTGTCATAGGCCATGAAGGCCAGTAGGAGGTCCTCTGCACCACCCAGGGTCAGTGCCAGGAACATCTGAAGGGCACAGCCCACAAAGGAGACGGTGTTTTCACTGAGCAGAAAATCTATGATGGCCTTGGGAGTGACAACAGACGTGAAGAGGAGGTCCATGAGAGAGAGCTGTCCAAGCAGGAGGTACATGGGCACATGGAGCTGGGCATCCATTGTGATGGCCAGGAGCAGAAGGCAATTGCTGGCAAGGGCCAGCGTGTACAGGACTGTGATTGTAGCACAGAGCAGCTCAGGAGACAAACTGTCATTCAGAATCCCCATCAATATGAAGCCACTTCCCAGGGTGAAGTTCCAGTGCTCCATTCTGTGTTGTTTCTTTAGTTATGTAGAACCAGAGGGTGTTGACGAAAGTCTTTCTAAGGGAGATTACCCTAGTTTTGTATTGTCTCACATCACTATGGAATTACCAATAAGAATTCCATGAGATGATATCTTTTCCTCTTGGTAGCTAGGTTTGTCTTCTGTCTTCTGAATTTATGAATATTTTCATTAATTATTATAAAGTATCATATAAATTAGAAATAAGCATGTTGGTTATAGCCTGTCATCTTTAAATAAGATAACCAAGAGAATGAACCCAAGCAAATATCTTTGTAAATAGACAAAATCATAGCTATCTTCCCAACAAAAAAAATGCCCTGCACATTGGCTTTTAATTAGTTGCTTTTCTGCTTTAAATTTCCTTGGGATTCCAATTCTGTTTTTTCTGCTCCCCTAGACATGACATCTGGCTTCATTTTCCAGTCTCATTGTTCTGAACAGTTTTCTCAACAGGGAACCTCTTGGCTCTTGGACCACTTGGTCTCTTGTGTTCTTGAACTGTCCTCACATCCTTGATGAGCATACTGCTACTTTACAGAAGGGAAGAGGAATTCTGTGCATGACTGAATCACTGGGATAGTATAGATTTTGGAGGTACATATTAAGGAACAGTACAAAAGATGTTTGCCTATTTTCAGGTAATGATAAGATGTTTGCTCAGGAGGAATGAGGATAGAAATGAAGGTGATGCATAACATTTGAAAAGATACGGCAAGGTATTTGTGTTTAGGATACATGATAGAAGGAGTGAGTTATAAAAGAGGGGGATTTATAGAAAAGGTCCAAAGCCATCCCATCACTTGAAAGTCAAAGTAAGATCTTGAACAAAAAAAGAGATCCTCTATCTCATAGTATGAGCTGTATGAGGAAAGATGCTGGTTCTGCTGAGCCCTGAATCTATGTGGAAGGTTTGAGCAGGAGCCCAAGTGGTGTGTGGAACCGTGCTACTTCGTTTCCTCTACATGGATGCAGACCTTTCATAGTTGGATGGAGGACTCAGGAGGCACTCTGAAAAAGAAGAGAATAATCCACCAAATGTTTCATCTTTCCTTTGTATCATATGCTCTTACCCCTCTGTCTTCAGTTTATGTCACCAACGTTGTCAACTTAGGGTTGGGACCTTTCAGTAGTTGGATGACAAAATCCTAAAATTGGAAGGCTTTTCCAACTGATCTAGTTCCTTTCATTCACTCCATAAATATTTACTAAGCACTTACAATATACCAGGCACTATATTTGATGCTAGGGAAATTGCACGGATGTGAAATGCCCATTACGTAAACACCTACACACATCTACTGGCAATGAAATACGAAGGAAAGTATAACATACTATAAGTCTATCTAAGTGAAGTATCAGGGAAGGAAACTTTATATAATCACTTATATGTCACTTATACAAGCTACAGGCTGCAGATGAATATAAGGGGGCTAAGGAAAAAGGGGTCAGAGTGCAATAACAGAGAGAGGAGACAGCACTGTAAAGGTCAGAACATTGAAGCAGTACAAGTGCAAGTATCCTCCTTGCGCTTACGCCACAGTGACGTCTAGGCAATAAGTCAACCAGAAAATCATCTTCTTGTAAAACTGTTTCATCATTCTTTGGGGTCTGAGATCTTTCTCTGGTCTCACAAAACCATGTATATACGTTGAAACTGAGAAATAGTGACTGGAAGAACTTCTTTGCCCATTGGCAGTGACAAAAACACAAATTCAAAGGCAATTCTTAGTACTGTTCCTAGTATATATATGACTTGAAATACTTTCCTTGAATTAAAAAGATCAATGGATACATTAATAAAGGGAAGAAAATAATTAACTGGTTATATTTATCCAGATTTATGCTCCAGGAATTTGGACAGGACTTAAAAGAAAAAGCAGGACTTGTAAAGTGGTGATACTTAGGACTCAAGATCTTTTCTATCTGCCTTCCTCTCCTTGATTCAGAGCCCTGCTCTCCCTCCTTCCATTCTCTGGTTTGTCTCCACTATGGTCATCTGAAGATAAATGCCAGAAAACATAAATGCTTACACAGGATGAGCCCCCTTTCTGGAAAACTGCTGATGATGGGTGAATACCTCAGACCAAGGGAAGAGAATAGAAACCGAGACTAACAGAGGCGCATTGTTGTACTTTATAGGAAATGGTCAGACAAAGCCAATGAAGAAGATGGAGTCAAAAATTTGGAATCACATCTTTATGTTATTACTCTGTATCACTGTTAGCATACTTTAAAATATTCATTGACTTCAATTAGCTTTTTCTGTAGCATTGGACTTTAATATCAAGCAGGCATATATGGAACAGGCACTTCAACTGATTTTAGATTATCCTCTTTTGAGATCCCAGTCTTTTATGGGTATACATCAGACCATCTGAGGCCAGGATAATCTAGGTCTAGAGATAATACTGAGACTTTTACCAGGATGCCAGCATCAGGAAGTATAGGAACCCAGGTCTTGCCAGTGGAACAGATCAATTGTGGGTATATGTAAGGGTACCTAAAGTATAGAATGGAATGGAAGAGTTATAATGGCTGAGTGACTAAGAATCTAAGAAGCAGAGCAGTGAGGTCTTGACCATATATCTCAAGACTTCCAGATTCCACTTAATTTTCTTGAAACAAAGAAAGAGCCCTTACCTCAGATGGTGAAGGTTCAGCTGCCTGAGTATACCTTCTGCCCTGTGATTCATCTGAGGGATGAAGATGTTCAAGGAGATGAAGAAAGAGGTGATGGTTCTTCTGGCAGGGGAGGATGTAGGCATGTGTACAGCTGTGACTGAAATCAGAGGTCAAAGACACCTCCAGTCACATTGCCAGTCCTCTCTGGAGGTGGAAATGGATGCCAATGAGCAGATGAGAACCTAGGCAGGATCCTGGGGAAGCAAGGAGCTAAATCTCTATGCACAAGCAAAATTCTCCTTGTGAGAAAGTCTTCAGAGCCTTGGCATCATTCTAACTGAATTCTTGAGTCCAGGTACTCAGACTTTCAGGTATTCCTATCTTACTGGGAGCCACGAAAAAATATGAGAAGGAATTGGACTAAAAAGGTATAAAAGGAGCTGCCCGGTGGAGATTCTACACCAGCCTCACTGTCCCTGGGGCGACAGTGAGCTGGGGCCCTGTCCTGGGGGAGGCATCCTGGTCTCATCCCCTCAGCTAACATGACCTCCCCTGAAAATGCTGCTCCAGGAAACAAAATTTTAATGAATCTCTCAGGCATGTCTCCTGGCCTCCAACTCCAGCAAAGTTTACCCACTAAATGAGCTCTGAGGCCTGAGGGCTATGCTGCCCTCACATGGATTTACCGAGGCCATTTCCAAAATCCTACTAAATAGACAGTATCAGTGAATGACCTAAGAAGCAAGGGTCCCTGGTTAGCTTTCTTTCCAAATTACAAAGTGTATCTTGTGGGTTCTGTAAATGCTGCCACTCCCCGTCTCCCAATTTGTGCCTCTAGCCTGGGCCATTATCAGCCAGAGAGAAATGAATTTTGCAGTGCTTCTGTTCATATCAGGCCTTCCTTCCTTGAGCTTTAATTAGCATCAAAGCACTGATTCATTGGACCTTTCTATACTTTTATGTTTTTTGTTTCTCCCTTTTTCTTTCATTAATTCATAAGCACATATGTGTGCGTGTTTCTGCACTCAGTTCAAGTGGACTCAGCCGCTTCTAAGATAATGAATGGTACAGCACCTGCCTCTATCCATCACTGCTTCAGTTCAGGCCATTCCCTCACCCAATCTTTTGCCAGGTCCTCCTCATTCTTTAGTCTGTCTTTAATCACTTATTTTTCCAGAAAATTCGGAAACTGCTGCTGAAGTTTTAACCTTTTTCTTTCAATTTTAAGCAAATGAAAAATACATTTTTAATGCTCTGATTATAAAAAGAATATGCTCAATAAAAATTATTGCAGAAGTAAAACAAAAGAAATGATACAAGATTTTTTATTTTTCTCATAAAAAGAATGTACCCAAAAGAAAGTTTTACACATATGAAATGTAAGAGCACACTATTCACAATTAAAAAAACAAACAAACTGGAAACAAGCTTTATGTCCATCAACAGTGGAATAGATAAATATTCACACAAAAGAATATCATGCAGCAATCAAAGGAACCAGAAGAATATACAACAAAAGAAATATTCAGCAACTTAATATTAAGTGAAAAAAAGAACCCTAAAGATTATGTATCGTGGTACTTCGTTTATAAGGTTAAAAACTCAGATAATTTTTTTTTTAATTGGCGGATAATTGTTTTACAATGTTGTGTTGGTTTCTGCTGTGCAACAATGGGGAATTAGTCATAATTATACATATATGAGCCTCCCTCCCTGCTCTCATTTCACCCCTCTAGGTCATCACTGAGCACCAGGCTGGGCTCCCTGTGTTATGCAGTGGCTTCCCACTAGTTATCTATTTCCCACATGATAGTATATATATGTCAATACTACTTTCTTAATTAGCCCCACCCTTTCCTTCCCCCATTGTGTCCACAAGTCTGTTTTGTATGTCTGTCCCTGATTTGGGGATGCAAATAGGGATTTTTTAAAAATAAAAAGTACGGAACACTTTTATAAGGAATAGGAATAACTTTTATAAGGTTAAAAATTCAGATAAAATCTTTTTAGAGGAATACTTGTGGATTCAGTAAAACTGTATAAAATAAAGCAAAAGAAATGATGGATATAGGATCTGGAATAACCAGTTACTACACTGAAGGGAATCAGAGAGAAGGATAATGTATTGAATAATTATTCAATATTAATACTTACTTAATTTTCTGAATTATACCATTATTAATGATTTGGGACTTAGTCATATTATATTAGAACTGGAAAGGAATTGAAATATCATATAATTTAATCCCATATTGATTTTATAAGTGAGGATTCTTATTGCCAACAACAAATGATAAAAAATGAATAACAAAACCACTGCCTGCAGACACCTATCCAATATCTTTTCTGCTTTGACGAGCAGCCTTTCAGTTCTAATTCTTTTTGACTATCCTTTTGCATTTGTCACTGCTGAGTACCTCTCATTTCTTAAATCTTTTCCTTCTTATATTTATGACACATCACTATGGCCAGATTCCCTTTACAGATCTTGGATTTTTATTAACTTTGTCATTCCATCTTTCAAGTTGGTTTTAATCAGGATGTTTCCAAATGAATAAATATAATTTCATAGCTAGAAGTCCCATAAACACAATAACAAGCAATAATGGAGATAGAGAGTAACGAAAGCATGTTGTCTTAGACTGTATGTTTCGTGAAGGCCCCTAGAGAGCTGACAGTTCTGTTGAGAATGAACTGTCAATGTTGAGTACAAGTTAAGTACACCAAGGCTGATTAGCAGAACATTTCAGATGCAAGGAATATCTAGTGCTAATGATTAGAGGTTGAATGCACTTTTCATTCTTGAGGAAGAAAAGGCAAGTCATTGTGGCTAGAATATAATGAATGTAGACCTCCCAGACATTTTAATAAAAAAAGCTCAGTGTGAGTTAATTAAGAAAATTACAGAGATTAAAACATTAGTTAGATAATAATGATCAATAAGATTTCTTTAGACCTTGAAATTAAAAAAAGCATTTTTTTTTTAATTGTGATCCTGTGTTCATGCAGCTTTTCTTGAGGCTCAGCTGGTAAAGAATCCACCCGCAATGCAGGAGACCCAGGTTTTACCCCTGGGTTGGGAAGATCCCCTGGAGAAGGCAACAGCTACCCACCCCAGTATTCTGGCCTGGAGAATTCCTTGGACTGTATAGTCCATGAGGTTGCAAAGAATTGGACATGATTGAGCGACTTTCATCTACTTAAAGCTCATGCAAATTGCCAAGTTTAATTTTCCATTTAATCATTGCCTTTCTCCTAAAAGGAAGGCATGACCACGCACAGTTTTCCACAGTGGCTGCACCAATTTACATTCCCATCAACAGTGTAGGAGGATTCCTTTTTCTCCACACCACCTCCAGGATTTGTTATTTGTAGACTTTTTAATAATGGCCATTTTGACCAGTGTGAAATGACTTCTCATAGTTTTGATTTGCATTTCTCAAACAACTAGCAATGTTGGGTATCTTCTCAGGTGCCAATTGGCCAGCTGACTGGTGGCACTAGCGGTAAAGAATCCACCTGCCAGTGCAGGAGATGCAAGAGACACAGGCTCAATCCCCGGGTCAAGAAGAGCCCCTGGAGTAGGAAATGGCAACCTGCTCCAGTATTCTCGCTTGGAAAATTCCATGAACAGGGGAGCCTGGTGGGCTATAGTCCATAGGCCTGTGCTCAGTTGGACACGACTGAACACACACACACAGTGACAGTGACTGTCTTCTTTAGAGGAATGTCTGTTTAGGTCTTCTGCTCAGTTTTTGATTGGTTTTTGTTGTTGTTGTTGTTGTTGTTATTGAGTTAGTTGAGCTGTTTGAGTGTTTTGGAAATTAAGCTCTTGGTTCCATCATTTGCAAATATTTTTCCCAGTCCATAGGTTTTCATTTTGTTCATGGTTTCCTCTGCTGTGCAAAAGTTTGTAAAATATTCCTTCTTTATTTAGCTTTTGAAAGAGTTACCTCTTAAAAGAGTTATATTTGTGTTATCTTGTGAATTTCAAGTTTTTTAAGAAAGGCATTAAGTTACTCATATTTTGAGATCCTGGGCACAGTGTTTTCATAGGGTAGGCATTCAGTGAATATTTGTAGAGAAGAAAATCAGCTGAGGTAAACAAGGCAAGGCAAGGAAAGAATGAAGCTAGTAGAGCTATTGTTGTCTATCACAGTGTTCAAAGTACTTTTAAAAAATGTCAAAAATCATTGCCTCTGAATGTTGACTATCTTCCAGCCAGTTTGCTCAGAGCTCCCTTCACATCCTTGTTCCTCAGGCTGTAAATTATGGGGTTCAACATTGAAATCATAACTGAATAGAACAGAGAAATGATCTTATCCCTTTCATTCATTGTCTTGGAATTGGGTCTCATGTAGGCAAATATTCCAGAGCCATAGTACAGAACCACAACAGTGAGATGGGAGCTACAGGTAGAGAACACCTTGAGCCTCCCCTCGCCTGACTGCATCCAAATCACAGTGGAGATAATACGCCAATAAGAGACCAGGATGAGAGAGACAGGAGCTAGGAGAACAATCACACCCATTGAAAAGAGGGCCATTTCAGCATTGTAGGTGTCTGCAGAAGCCAGCTTCAGGAGTGCAGGAGGTTCACAAAAATAGTGATTAATTATGTTCTGTCCCTGGTAGGGGAGACAGAGTGTAAATGCACTGTCCACGGAACACACAAATGCCCCACTGATCCAGGACACTATGGCCAGCTGGACACAAACCCTCTGGGTCATGAGAGTAGAATAGTGTAGGGGCCTGCAGACTGCCACATAGCGGTCATAGGACATCATCGCCAGAAGAGCACACTCTGTACACCCTGCTAGGAGGAAGACAACTATCTGTAGTGAGCACCCAGCAAAGGAAATGGTTTTCTTTTTTACAAGGAAGTGGACCAACATCTGGGGAACGATGCTTGTAGAGAAACAAAGATCAACAAAGGACAAGTTTTTGAGGAAAAAGTACATGGGAGTGTGAAGTCGAGGGTCAGTTTGGATAAGGATTATTATGAGCAGGTTTCCAAAAACAGAGAGAAGGTAAACGATCAGGAAAACACAGAACAGCAAGATTTGGATCTTTGGATCCTGTGAAAGTCCCAGCAAGGTAAATTCAAGCACAAAAGTTTGGTTTCCTTCTCCCATTGATGTTTGTCCCTGTTTACCTGTCATCAGAAGGAGAGTAGATGCATTCTGAATGTTTGATTTCACAAGCTTTATAAACAAGTGCAATGTTAACAAGTGTACCTTGGGGACTATTTGCTTCCAGCTGCTTCCTACAGTGTGCCAGTTAGCATTAGAATGCATATTGTCATTTCCACCAATTTATATAGCTTTTTAAGCCCAGTTTTCCTTGCTTGATCCACTTGGTAGTTTGAGTATCACAGTTTGTACCTTTTCCTGACAACTCCCGACAAGGTAATTTACATATTGCTAAATTACTGTGAAATATGTTACAGATATTGTCTTTGTTTTGATTTCATTTTTTCACCTCAAGAAATATTTTGTACTTGCGAGACTCAGCAGTCTAAGAATGAGGTGAATTTGTTTAGTCGATAAAAACCGCTCACTTTTTATATTCCAAAATTAAAAAATAGGGGTCAATGTCAAATTTGTCCATAATACTCCCAAAACATGGCTTGGGAGTTCAAACAGATAAATCATTGTTATTAGTTCTTGCATTTTTCCATTGTGTTTTTATAAAGAGGCTTAAGCAGCAATCCAAACAGGACAAGGAAGAAAAGAGGAAGTTATAACCATGGATTATAACTCTGACCTTTGTACAAATATTTCATATGATAAGGAGGAAAAGTAGTATGAAAAATTGTAAAATTCAGAAATGTTCTATAAAGAGATTTTAGCACCCAGAGCCTTGTTCCAGTAAATGAAGCCAGGACCAAGCAAGAACTTGAACTTCTGAACTGAATATTACACAGCCCTGTCACACAATTTCAGCTCATCTTGGACCTCAGGTTTAGCCATGGTGGACAGTTCTGACTCCCCTGGCACCACAGACAATTTACCTCAGGGATCCCCTGCCTATCTTTCAGCATTCTGCCCACAGTGTTGGAAGCATGGGCAAGTTAATGTCCCAGAGGTAACCTTTAACCAATGGGCAATGGGGATTGATGAATAAATGCACCAGAAATTTCTGGGAGGCAGCCTGTATGCTTCTTAGAAGTTGAGCTCTATATAGTTAAGTCCCCATTGTTTATTACTCCTACTTTTATTACTATTTCCCCTAAAGAGCTTTTTTTAGAGTTTTTTTTCCTAATCACCATCCCTCATGAAATCATCCCTGAGATCGGTTTTCAAATAAACTGTCTGTACCCAAGCTCTTTTTTCAGGCTCTGCTTTCAAGGACCTAAATTAAGAGAGAAAGTACAGAATCTGATATGGAATCCTAATGGAGGCAACACACATAGGCTGCCTTCTGCAGCCAGGGAGTCCCAGCTGTGCCTGCCGATAATAAATAACCCTTCTTGGGTGCTAGCAGGGCCAACACGCATTAAGGTCAGTTTGAGTCTGGTGCCACTGGTGACCATACAATTACCATAAATTTACCTTTAACACTCAGATTACTGGATTAGACTTGCAATTTAGAAGATTTTGTGAGAGATATAGGAGCCTAACTATTGTGTCAAGGATCTTGTATGCCGGGTACTAGAACATGCTTTTGAGTTGTGGTGCTAGAGAAGATTCTTGAGAGTCCCTTGGACTGCAAGATCAAACCAGTCAATCCTGAAGGAAATCAACCCTAAATATTCATTGGAAGGACTGATACTGAAGCTGAAGTTCCAATAGTTTGGCCACCAGATGCAAAGAGCTGATTCACTGGAAAAGACCCTGATGCTGGGAAAGATTGAAGGCAGGAGGAGAAGGTGGTGATAGAGGATGAGATGGTTGGATGGCATCACTGACTCAATGGATATGAGTTCGAGCAAACTCCAGGAGACAGTGAAGGACAAGGAAGCCTGGTGTGCTGAGTCCATGGGGTCACAAAAAGTAGGCCATGACTTAGTGACTGAACAGCAGAGCATGCTACTACTAACACTACTAATAATGATGAAAAAACCCAATGGTAACTTATAGATTTAAATTACTGAAAATCCATTTTAGGGCTGGCTTCAGGTGAGGTTCTAGCCAAACCCTCAACATGTTTCCTTATAGTCTTCCACATAGTCCTCATCCTAGCAACTATGAAGAATGCATGATTTCTTGCTCTCATCTAATCATAAAAGTAAAGTTTCTTTGCAACAGCTTTCTCATCAAAGGTACTGAGATAAAGTCTGATGTGGAATAGAGTCAGATTCCCTGCAAAAATATGTATCCACAAAAGAAATCAGGAAATTTTGAGCAAAGAAAACAGGATATTAAAAAGATAACCAACAAATATCCAATTCATTTGTATATTTCCCATTTTATTTTATAATACATGCCAGACTCTAATGCAAAAAATATGATAAATAGAACACAAACAGTGACAAAAAATAATGGAAAAGAAAGTACAAAGAATTTCTTTTTGGTCTTGGAATGAGGAAAAAACATAATTATGATACCAAATCCATTAGCCATGAAGAAATAGGCATCTGATCACATTTGTTGCCTTATTTATTCAACAGGTAATTATCAAGTGTCACTTTCTAAAATCAAATTCCTCAAGAAATCAACATTACTTTTAAAGAATCATCAACAAAGGCAAGAAGCTTCTTTTCTGTCTTTTGGAAGTGTCAAAACAATTTGAATTTCTTTTCTTATATTTGATTTTGGTTTTGCCTTCATTTATTATAGCCAAATTCATTGAAACATCCTTTATATTAAAATGCACACACACACACACACACACACACACACACACAAACAGCCTTTGTTTGGTCTTACTGTCCTTTCTAGCCATTGCCTAATTTTTCTCTTCATTTTGCTGTGAAACTTTCTAATCATTCTCTTTCAGCCAAATATATTCATGACTGAAAGTTCCCATTCACTTACCCTTTTTAATTATTTTCATATAATTCCTACTCCTGTGATTCTACTGAAAAACTACTATTCCAAACTCTCCCATAATTTGATACACATCTAATATGACCTTTTTGGGTACATTCTTCACTTCTCTGTTTTGGGCACTGTTTGGCACTCTTCCTCCTTGAAACTCTTGTCCATTGGGTTCTGTTAAATCTAAATATAATTTCCTGAATCTGAAGTCTGTATTAATTTGATTTTGTCTCATATATATTTCAGCTGTTAGGTTAAGTTGGAGAAAAAGCACAACAAATGCCAAAGTTTCTTATTACAGCCAGAGCCTCCACAAATCTTGGTCTCTTTTCTTTACTTTTTCCTTGTGTCTTTCCAATACTCCCATCATAGCTAGGGAAATATTATTCCCCCTGCCCTAACCCAACTAAGGTCAACTTCACCACTCAGGATTTTCTCTCTGACTGTATCACAGAGCAATTAAAATGTCAACATAAATAGGTTCAACTGCTCACCTCTTCACATCCCTATATCCATGTAATAATCCACCCTTTCCTCTCAGCAGAAGAGTTGTCTTAGCTATAATAAGGGGATTCCCTTGTGCTTGTAACATCAAATATTTCTTCTCTGGCTATTTTTCCAACTTAACCTCTTCTTTTTTCCTTTTACCTTCCCCATCTTTTGTGCTACTGATTTCTCCTTCTAACAAAGGAATTTTATCTCCTTACTCTCCTCTCTAAGCTTCTCGAGATAATATTTTTAATCTCTCCAATATATCTATTTTGCACAATTCAGAGAGACATTTCAATGCTCAAGTATATTAATTGTGCTTTTGATTATCTTATGCGATCACTCAGTCATGTGTACAACTATAGATACTCTTAAAGCCATATTCTCCCTTGCCTTCTCTTAGACCTTTTTTCTCCCAATGACATCTCCTTTTCTTTTCCTTATCATACTTTTCTTTTGCCCATAATTTAGTATTGGCATTTTCCTCTTTTCTTCACTTTCTGAGCCGATACACTCTATGCAATATCTCATCTACTCTTCTGACTTCAGCTATCATTTAACTGTTGATGGCTTCTAAATCTCTATAAGCAACTGAGTCATTTTCTTTCAAAGTTCTGATTTACATATGAAACTTCCTACTGAACCTCACTGACAATTTCCTTTTATATATAATAGAAATAATAATAACAATAGTAATTACTATAATTATGATGTTACAGTGATGGAATAAATCTTGTGGACCGACAACTTGATTTGGATCTGAGCTCTGTAGATCATATTGAGCAAGTTATTTATGCCACATAAACTTTAGTTTCTGTATCTGTAAGATAAGGATATTAGTATCTATTACAAAAATTAAATTATTTATAAAAACACAGTTATTGTTTGGTGTACATTATGGTTTAATTATCTAGAATAATAGTAAATATTCATGACTTAATGCACATATATGGACCAATTACTTCACATGCATTTTCTTGTTTAACTTTTAATTTAAGATAGCCAGACTTGAAACTATGATCTTTTTTTCCTCATAAACACTCCTTTCTTTCCCTTATATTGGCACAACTACTGAGACAGATTTTCAGATTGAAAATTGGAATCATTTTCTCTTAATTTTTTTCCTTTTTTTTTCCTTTCCATCAAGTGGACAATTTAAATAGTCACTTATTTTATCTCAGGAGATCTCAAATCTCCCTCCTCCTCCCAAATGCTAGTATCACCAATCTATTTTCTGACCTCATAGTGTCTACTTATTATACCTCTCTGACTTCTTCTCTGCCTCCTGTATTGCTCTTTCAAATAATAGAGCTATCTTCAGAAAATGCTAATTGGGTCATTTTCAACTCCCCATTAAACCAATTCAATAATTCTTCATTGTTTATAGACTTAAATCCAATGTATAATCAGGTTCTAGAGCATCTCTGCTTGACTGGAAGATGTCTGCAAGAGATGACTGGGTCATCTCTCCTTGCTTGCTAACTCTTACCCATGACGTCCATACCTAAAGGTACATGAACCTGTGCCTTTGCCTGCACCCTTTCCTCTATGGAACTTCACTTCTTGCTTGATCAAGGAGATAAACTCCTCATCATTCTCCATTATCCTCCTCTAATGGCTTCACCCAAGCTTCCATGCACTCCATTAAGCTGAGTTGCTATTTTCCATTTCTCTGCTTCTCTAGGTTTTATCCTGACAACTATTAATACATCTTTTCTATCACATAATATATACTTGCTTTCAAGTCACTCTGATTTTTTCTGTTTTGAAGAGAAATACCATCAGCTATTTTATCCCCACTGCTTGACACAGATAAATTTTTCAATAAATATCTGTTGGATAAATCAATATGTGCATGTTTAACCCATGTGCATATTATCACATATACAAATTTACATATATTTACACTCGTATACCTAAACATGAACACTCACAAAACTAGGAACAACAAAATGAATTAATATCTATTAGCAATATCTATTAGCATTTGGTACCCACAGAAATGATCAGCAAGAAAAATAAGGCATGCTCACCTGGGCTTGGGAGTAGGTAAAGTTGCAAAAACAATAGATTTTTTTCTTCCTTCCTTGAGTTCAAGAAGAAGCAAAGATTATAAATTGGACAAACCCTTTACTTTCCATATGAGTTGTGACAGAGATGATAGAGCAAGGTTTTCTGTCTTGTGGTAGCAAAAGTCCTCAAGTAGCTGTTGTATTCATCTCCAGATCCAAGAACTTACAAAATTAAAATAAAAAAATGGGTTTCCTGTAACTTTATACCTGTGATAGTAGGAAAAGTATGAGGGGATGAGAACACAGAGTCAGCCAAGGACAGGGGGTATGTGGCAGGCTCCAGCTGTTGAAAGATAAGGTCAGTGTGGGAGATTATCATCCTACAGATTTCAAGGCAAAATCCTAATTTTTTTTTTCAGTGTAGAATCTGATTCATACAGGCATGTTGAAAGGATTTCTATGCTGTGTTTTATGTAAGGAGAGTTAAAGAGAAGCCCTCCACAAAAAAGAAGAAAGAGAAAGAGACAAAGGAAGAAAGGAAGTGAGGAAGGAAGGGAAGGAGAGAGAAAGGTAGGTGGCACTGAAGAGAAAAAGCCAAGTCTCTCCAAACCGCAAAAATGCCTAAAGAGAGGCAGCCTCCTTGACACATTCTGTACTCTCACCTGCTGGGCTGAGCATGAAGCAATGGAGTCAGTGGAGAGGGCATCAAGGGTTGAATATAGGACAGCGAAATCTGCTGTTTGAAGATCAAAATCCCATTTGGCATTTCTCACTGGATTTTTATTTCCCCACCCTAAATCTTTGCCAATCACTAGTCTCAAAGACCTGAACCTAAATTCTCTAAGGGCTTGAACAGTAGCATTTCCTGGGAGGAAGTCATTAAAATTAAGGTCCTGAGAGCTGAAGTAAACAATGCATTCCCATGAGTCTGACTTTGTAAGATATTCTGAAGCCGCGTATATTATGTTTGTAGTCATAGATTGGAATCTTTGTGTCTCCCCTGATTTCAAATTCTTTTTAACAGAGACCAAACTTTAAATGGACATGTAGAATACAACATAAGTACATGTGTTATTTAACCTAGTACTTCCATTCCTAGATACCCAACAGAAATTAAAGCCTTTGCTTATACCAAAGCTTGTAACTGTTCTTATCAGCTTTATTCAAGCTAGTCAAAAGCTTGGAAAAAAACCAACTGTGTATCAATAGATGAATGCAAAAATGAATTGGTGTATCCTTATGGAGAACCCATTTAACAGAATAGTACTCAGCAGAAAATAGAAAATAATACAGTATTGATAAATGCAACATCATGGTTGAATCTCAAAAACATTGTGCTGAACAAATGAACCTAGACTGGCTTAAACTGAAAGAATCGAGGGAAAAAATTGTAAACTTTTTGAAGCAATCAGAGGCCAGAGGTCACAAGACCACAAAATAGTCAAAAATAAAAGTTGAGATCGCCAAGAAAAGATTAACCAAGCCGATTGCCAGTGACAGAGCCACTATCATTTCATGTGCACGTGAAAAGAATGTGTATTAGATGGACTATTCTTTCTATATCTATTAAGTTCATTAAGTCAAATGTGTTATTTAAGGCCAATATTTATTTACTGATTTTCATAAATCAGTATGAATAATTTATACATTGATGTTAGTGGGGTACTAAAGTTTCTACTATTATTGTATTACTGTCAATTCCTTCCTTTATGTCTGTTCATTTTTGCTTCTATATTTAGGTGCTCCTAATATAACTCCTATGTTGGGTTTACAATATATCCTCTTGGATCTTCTCTTTATGACAATAAAATGACTTCTATTTTAAGTTGTTGCTGCCTTTGTTTTAAAGTCTATTTTGTTTCATGTGAGTATTGTAATACCAGCTTTCTGTTTCCATTTGCATGAAATATCTTTATCCCCATGACTTTACTTTCAGTCTTTGTATGTATATGTGAGAAGAGTCTCTCACAGGTAGAACATAGATGGGTCTGTATTTTTTATGCATTAATTCATCCTATGTCTTTTGATTGGAGCATTTCATTGTTTCACATTTAAAGTGGTTATTGATGTGTATGTACTTTATTTCCATTTTGTTAACTTTTCTGGTTGTTTTTGTAGTTCTTCACTAGTTTTTCTTCTCTTGGTCTCTTCCTTGTGGTTTGATTTTTTTTTTTCTTAGTGTTTTGTGTGGGTTCCTTTGCCTTTATTTTTGGTGTATCTGTGGTAGGTTTGTGACTGGTGATTGCTATTAGGTTCATGAATATACGTTGTTGTTGTTCGCTCACTAAGTCATACCCAACTCTTGGCAACCCCACAGTCTGCAGCATACCAGGCTCCCCTGTCCTTCACTATCTCCTGGAGTTTGCTCAGATTCATGTTCATTGAGTCAGTGATGCTTATCTAACCATCTCATCCTCTGCCGCCCCTTCTCCTTTTGCCTTTAATCTTCCCCAGCATCAGGGTTTTGCCAGTGAGTCACCTCTTCATATCAGGTGGCCAAAGTACTGGAGCTTCAGTTTCAAGCATCAGTCCCTCCAATGAATATTCAGGGTTGATTTTGTTTAGGATTGATTGGTTGGATCTCCTTGCAGTCTATGAACCTTTGTCCGCAAACTGATGTCTCAACTTTTCACTATGTTGTCTAGGCTTGTCCTAGCTTTTCTTCCAAGGAGCAAGCATCTTTTAATTTCATGGCTGCAGTCACCATGAAAAAAAAAAAAAAAAAATATATATATATATATATATATATATATATATCAGTTTATTTTAAGCCGATAATCACTTAACTTTGAATGCATTCTAAAAGCACTACATTTTTACTCTTCTTAATGTTACATGTTTTTAACATCATATTTTACATCTTTTTTTGTGTGTATATCCCTTTACTGTTTATTGTAGTTATAATTTTACTACTTTCGTCTCTTAACCTTCATAGTAGTTTTATTAAGTGGCTTATCCACCACCAGTGAATCTCTACCAGTGAGATTTTTTTTCTTCTGTGTATTTCCTTATTTCTAGTAATTTTTTTTCCACTTAAATATTTGCTAACATTTCATGTAAGGCCAATTTAGTAGTAATAATCTTTTTTACTTTTTGCTTGTCTGAGAAACTCGTTTATCTCTCCCTCAATTCTGAATGATAATCTTGCCAAGTAGAGTATTCTTGGTGGTAATTTTTTTTTCTTTTCAGCACTTTAAACATATCATGCCACTCTCTTCTGGCCTGCAGCTTCTGCTAAAAAATCAGCTGATTTTTCAGTCTTCACTGATATCCGTCTTATCAATATTTCCTTGTATGTAACTAGTTGTTTTTCTTTGCTCCCTTTAAATTTCTCTCTTTAACTTTTGCCATTTTAATTATGATATGTCTTCTGTGGTTCAAGTTTACCTTGTTTGGGACTCTCTGCAATTCCTGGACCTAGATATGCTTCCTTCCCCAGGTTAAAGAAGTTTTTAATCATTAGTTTTTCCAATAAGTTGATCTCCCTTTCACTATCTCTTATGCTTCTGGGACTCCTAAAATGTAAATGTTAGTATGCTTGATTATATGACTTCAGGGATCTTTACTTAAAAATATTTTTTTCCATTAGGCTACTCTGTCTGGATGAGCTCCATTGCTTTGTCCTATAGCTCACAGACTTGTGCTTCTTCTTCATCCATTTAGCTGCTGAACCTCTATATATTTCAGTTCAGTTTTAACTTTTGTTTGGTACTTTCTTATATTTTCTTTCTTTGTTGACGTTCTGATTGTGTTCATCCATTCTTCTTCATTTTGACAACCATTACTTTGAACTCTCATCAGACAGGTTGTTTATCTCTGCTTAATTAAAGTCTTTCTGGAAATCCAGGGACTTCCCGTATGTGGGCCCAGCATGTGCCCCACCTGCTGTGGCAGGGTTGCGGCTGCAGTGTGGGTGTGGGTGGAGCTCTCTCCCTCAGGCTGGTTGGGACAGGCAACTGTTGCTACAGAGATAAGCAGGGCTCTCAGTGAGGGACACCCCAAGCTCTAGCAGATTTCCAGTGGAGTGCCAAAGTGGCCCCTAGCATTAGCAAGATAGGATGGATAAGCTCACCAAAGTGGGGCTTCCCAGAGAGGATTCACCGATTTCCTGCTTCTCTGACAGACACTTTAAGATTAGTAAATGAGGCTCCTTCTCTTTTGTTCTAAGCATTTTTCCAACTGGTGTTTTTGTGTATGTGTCGAGTTAAAGAGTAAGTGAATCTAAGTCCTTTAAGAGAGAGCTCTTCATCTCCTGAAGTTCTAGGGCTTTTCTGGATATAATCCCTATTCATTTTCAGGCCCATACATTTAGAGGGCATGTCTCTCCTGTGTGGGATCTAAGGGCTAGGGACACCTTGGCAGGACAGCTGGAGCCACAGTGAGCATGGGCCTGGGGCATGATGTGCCATTGTTGTACCCACGCGTTCTGGGAAACAAACTCACTCAGGACAGTGAGTTTATCAGTGCAGATAGAGCAGTGCAGGTTTTTACACCAGCGGGCCCAACAAGAGTCTCCTCTTAGCTAAGGACCCCGACCAGTTTTTGCGAAAACCTTATATACCCTAAGTGTACATGCTCAAACCCACCTCCCCAAATTCTCTGAAACTAGTCTGAACAAAAGAAAAGAAAGATACAATCAAAGTTAACCCATGATTCATGTGTCATAAGCCTAGATAGTTAAATAGTGGACATTTTTCACTAGGCCTGTGGTCATACCCCCATAAGCATAATGGGATTTACGACTTTGTTGTGTTACAGAGAGAATTAGCATATTCTTTTAGGCACCAGAGAGTCTAGGTACAAGCCCCGAGGCCCCTTCATCCAGGGGGTCTGGTTTTCCATATGGTCATTTCCATTGGTACTGGGCATATAGCTCAAAGTCCACAGTCCAGCCCAAGATGGAGTCCTGCTTTAAAGATGGAGCCTGTTCTGTCTGTTTCCTCCTTCACCATGGTTGTCCTGGTGGGCATGGGTTTAGCGGTCCCAGGGCACTCTTTCTCAGGACCTCCTTGGGGGGCAGCTGGTATGGGCCAGGAGCCTGGAGTGTCCTGGGAAGCCTTAGAAGGTTGGTTAGAATGCCAGTCTCCCATCCACACTATCAAGGTGGAGGAGGAATGCAAAAATGGTGATTTTTAGTGCCTCTGAGACAGAGGCACTCTCAGAGAGAATTTCAGCAGTTTTACAGCGTTTGCACATGCCATAGGGTTAGTATACGAATTTCTTTCACATATAGATTAGATGTCCTTTAAACTGCTGGGTTTTTTCTTTCTTGTGCCCCAGGGTAGTCTGTTCACAGTTCCCTCGTTGATATCCCTCCTTATTGCAGGTCAGCATGCCGGGGCCATGGAAAAGAAATGCAAAAAAGCAAAATGGCTGTCTGGGGAGGCCTTACAAATAGGTGTGAAAAGAAGAGAAGCAAAAAGCAAAGGAGAAAAGGAAAGATATAAGCATCTGAATGCAGAGTTCCAAAGAATAGCAAGAAGAGATAAGAAAGCCTTCTTCAGCGATCAATGCAAAGAAATAGAGGAAAACAACAAATGGGAAAGACTAGAGATCTCTTCAAGAAAATTAGAGATACCAAGGGAATATTTCATGCAAAGATGGGCTTGATAAAGGCCAGAAATAGTATGGACCTAACAGAAGCAGAAGATATTAAGAAGAGGTGGCAAGAATACACAGAAGAACTGTACAAAAAAGAGCTTCACGACCCAGATAATCACGATAGTGTGATCACTGACCTAGAGCCAGACATCCTGGAATGTGAAGTCAAGTGGGCCTTAGAAAGCATCACTACAAACAAAGCTAGTGGAGGTGATGGAATTCCAGCTGAGCTATTTCAAATCCTAAAAGATAATGCTGTGAAAGTGCTGCACTCAATATGCCAGCAAATTTGGAAACCTCAGCAGTGGCCACAGGACTGAAAAGGTCAGTTTTCATTCCAATCCCAAAGAAAGGCAATGCCAAAGAATGCTCAAACTACTGCACAATTGCACTCATCTCACACGCTGGTAAAGTAGTGCTCAAAATTCTCCAAGCCAGGCCTCAGCAGTATGTGAACCGTGAACTTCCTGATGTTCAAACTGGTTTTAGAAAAGGCAGAGGAATCAGAGATCAAATTGCCAACATCCACTGAATCATGGAAAAAGCAAGAGAGTTCCAAAAAAAAAATCTATTTCTGCTTTATTGACTATGCCAAAGCCTTTGACTGTGTGGATCACAATAAACTGTGGAAAATTCTCAAAGAGATGGGCATACCAGACCACCTGACCTGCCTCTTGAGAAATCTGTATGCAGGTCAGGAAGCAACAGTTAGAATTGGACATGGAAAAACAGACTGGTTCCAAATAGGAAAAGGAGTACGTCAAGGCTGTATATTGTCACCCTGGTTATTTAACTTCTATGCAGAGTACATCATGACAAATGCTGGGCTGGAAGAAGCACAAGCTGGAATCAAGATTGCTGGGAGAAATATCAATAACCTCAGATATGCAGATGACACCACTCTTATGGCAGAAAGTGAAGAGCCTCTTGATGAAAGTGAAAGAGGAGAGTGAAAAAGTTAGTGTAAAGCTCAACATTCAGAAAACGAAGATCATGGCATCTGGTCCCATTACTTCATGGGAAATAGGTGGGGAAACAGTGTCAGACTGTTTCAAAAAACTCATGGTGATTATTTCCTTATTTTATTGTGGAACAAATTAAGTTAGTGCTTCTTAGTCATGCACCAATATTTTCCACTCTCAACAGCATACAAGGCCATCCCTGCAAAGCTCCTTCTACTCATTTTCCGGAATCTCTGCTGCCCTAATCTTCTCAGCCCCAGTTTAATGTCTTTAATGTCCCCTGTTATCTAATGCTACCAAAACATTTGACTTACCTGAAAAAGAACTGACATTAACGGTAGCACATACCTTCACCCACTCCAGTGACTTAAGGATCTGGTCCCTGAGAAATCCATCAGGCCAAACAGTGTTACTCTTAGCACTAACCACAGAAACTGATCAGTATATAGGTATATTAATTCATTTTCCTGGATACTCGGCCAGGAGTATTGAAATTTAAGATCAAATGAAGCTGGGATGGAGATGTTGGGCAATGGTATGAGGGCAATCATTCTGAGAAATATATATATATATATATGTACTAAATCAATACATTGTACATTTGAAACTTACAGAATATTATATGTCAATTATACCTCAATAAAGCCGGAAGAAGTCAAATGAGTCTTACTCAACAGGACCATCTGACTTTTGCTCATATGGAGCTAGTTTCGGACTGAAATTTTGGAGTATTTAAAAATTATTATTATTACTAATTAATATTAAGTCAGGCCTCTTAATATTATATTGCAGTAAAGATTTATGCAAGAAAGCAGTTAAGAACAGGTCCATTTTACCCTGAAGCTCAGGCTGAGAACTTGTAGTGTTTTGACTGTTATTTCTATTGGGGCATGATGCAAAGAAGATAACTGGAGGTGATTGCAAATGAGAAATAGCAAGCCCTCTCTGAATTCTTAAAGTGCCAGAAGTTCTGAGTTTTAATTATCAAAAAGTGAGCATATCTCCAAGCCTTGATTCCCTAGCAAGTTTCGACAAGCTTAAAGAAGTTTTCCCTGGAAATTCCCCACGCCAAGGACAGCTGCAGCTTGCATGAATATGGGCCAAGTTGAGACAACTCAAACACACACACACACAAAATCACACAGCTGCTGGGAAAGGAGTAAAAGAAGTAGAATTGGGGTTGAAGAAAGTGCATATAAGCCTATTGGCACACAACACATTCATTCAGAGCTACATCTTCCTTTTGTTTTGTTCATTTATAAAAATCCCTGCCTCAGAGAAAGAAGTATAATGCAGAATGATAAGCTATAGAAATGAGAGAGACTCTCCTTTGTGACTTTTCAAAATTAGCAATAGTTGAGGAAGCAGAGGTGCAAAATATTAACTCTGATCATAATAGTAAATGCTTCCAAAATCATTAATCTGGTCAGACAGAGATTTGTACTAAACCAATAGGGACAGAATGAAGGGACAAAATAGGTAATTAAATTGTTAATCCCACTAGGGTATTGTAAGTAGAAAGATATGGGTGGTGGTGGTGGTTTAGTCACTAAGTTGTGTCTGACTCTGGTGACCCCATGGACAGTAACCTTCCAGGCTCCTCTATCCATGGGATTCTCCAGGCAAGAATACTGGAGTGAAAGATATGGGAGACCCCTATAAGTTAATGATTACTCCAGAAAGTAGGTTTGCTTAGCCACAAAACCAAGAAGGCTTTGCTTAGCAACAAAATCATACAACAGAAGCACGGAACATGCCCCCAAGCAACAAAACAATGGTGGCATGAGACCCACATTCTGCTCACGAAGTTAATGATCCTTAAGACATACTCGCTACACACATAAAAAACAATAATTTGTGGATCTAGCTTGACAATGTATGGACAAGAAAACTTCCCTGCTCAACCTGAAGGAGAAACTAATAATGAAAACATGACGTCTACTCAAGAAGGACAAAGAAGGTCTTCTCCCTCCCCCTACTTTTCCTTTGATTATAAAAAGGATTTGATTGTAGCCCACTAAGTTCTCGGGGTGTGGTATTTCTCACCCACCAGCTTGTAAGCCTTCAGTTCAGTTCAGTTACTCAGTCGTGTCTGACTCTTTGAGACCCCATGAATCACAGCACGCCAGGCCTCCCTGTCCATCACCAACTCCCGGAGCTCACCCAGACTCACGTCCATCGAGTCAGTGATGCCATCCAGCCATCTCATCCTCTGTCGTCCCCTTCTTCTCCTGCCCTCAATCCCTCCCAGCATCAGAGTCTTTTCCAATGAGTCAACTCCTCGCATGAGGTGGCCAAAGTACTGGAGTTTCAGCTTTAGCATCATTCCTTCCAATGAACACCCAGGACTGATCTTCTTTAGGATGGACTGGTTGGATCTCCTTGCAGTCCAAGGGACTCTCAAGAGCCTTCTCCAACACCACAGTTCAAAATCATCAATTCTTCAGCACTCAGCTTTCTTCACAGTCCAACTCTCACATCCATACATGACCACTGGAAAAACCATAGCCTTGACTAGACGGACCTTTGTTGACAAAGTAATGTCTCTGCTTTTGAATATGCTATCTAGGCTTATCCTAATTCAACTAGCAAGTAATCACACAGGGACTTAAGGTCAGATCAGTCTGAATACAATTCAACCCATTCTCTTATTTACTAGCTAGATGGATCTTAAATCCCCAAATTGAACTTTATTTAACAGATAAAGAGATGCAATTGACAAAGTTTTAAATCAGGGGTAAGATAACACTTCTAGTTTTGCCCCAGTTGCTCCCCCCCACCCCCGTCCCGTCCCCTCAGGAGCAGATGAGTAGGTGTGGGCTGGCACTGATTTGTATTACTACACCCCACATTATTCAGACACATGTAAAAAAAAATCAAGCTAGCTGCTTGACTCACAAAAGACAGCCATATTTCTAACCTGCCAGAGCAATCTCCCATCCCAAGGTCTGACTGAACTAGAAGAAGACCTAGGATTCATACCTGTGAGTATCCTCTTGCCCAGGGGCCCATAATGGGGTTAGCTTTCCCTTTATCCATGTGGAAGATGGGAGCTCAGCTGACTAAGAAAGGTCTGTAGTATGTATGAAAGTCTTCTTGTTCCTGGTCTTTCCTTCTTGATTTGACTCTGTCTCTGTCTTTCTCTTGTATATATGTATGTGTGGGTGCCTTTTCTCATTCTCTATTGCTCTATTATGATTGCTCTCTGACTCGCTCATGTCACTCTTTCTGTCTTTGTCTTCTTTGACTTACAGTTTGTTAAGGTCCTGCTTTAAACACATTTCAGAGTTCTTTGCTCAAATTTAGGAACCCCGGGAAAGAGTCCTCATTGAGGACTCCAGGTCTGAGCTATCTCTGAAAATGTGAACAGTTTACAGAGGACACACAAAGACCAAAGTACATGTACAACTTGGGTCAGCCTGAACTCAACAGAGAATATAGTGTGAGGCAGAGGGAAGGTCTCTGGATAGGCTCGAACTGGTTTGGACTCATGGCTTAGCCAGGAACTAGCCTACCTCTAAGTCCAAGATTTCCCATCTGTGAAATGGAGAGACAGGTTAGACAATCTCTAAGTAATTTCCCATGAAAGTTGGAATCTCCTAAAGACTGTGTAAGAACTCTTCTGTCTTTAAATTCACTGAAGCCTGGGTCCATATTTTGGCTATCATTGTCACTGGAACTGAGTAATACTGGCTTCTGCTCCCATTATGTTCTACTATGTCCTCTACTGTATCTATTTTTGTCTTAAAATACACAGGTAAATCAGATCTGTGTCCATGTCTTCCACCAGACACTGAGCACGTGAGGAATGGGATTTTATCTTATTAGTCTTGCTTAAAAATAGCTTTTTATCTAAGTAAAATGAATGAATTGAATAAATAAATGACAATAATTTCTGTATTCTCTGGGCTTCTATACCACGCTATAAAATAATTGCATTCTAGCTTAATCACATTCATGCCATGGTTATATGTGCCATTTTTCATAAATCTCTTGAGGACAAGAAAGATATCCCATTTCTCCTTTATTCCCCATTATCTACCACAGCTCCACAGAATATATTGAACAAATACTTATTTTTAAATGAAATAGTGAATATTTCTCCTGGCAGGGCCCACCCAGGGTTCCTTAGATCCTGGGAAACTAAGGTGGTGGTGGGGTATATAGGCTAGAGAAGAATCTAGTAGTCACCCATATGGAAGCACTGTGTGTAAATATTTAATAGTTGATAAGGTTATCCCACAGTCTAACAGCTGTATATCAGCTCTGTATCAATAGAGCCTGCTAATCCTTTCTCTGAGCATATTTTCCCTGCCTGATTGCATCTGCTGCTGCTGCTGCTGCTAAGTCGCTTCTGTCGTGTCTGACTCTGTGCGACCCCATAGACGGCAGCCCACCAGGCTCCCCAGTCCCTGAGATTCTCCAGGCAAGAACACTGGAGTGGGTTGCCATTGCCTTCTCCAATGCATGAAAGTGAAAAGTGAAAGTGAAGCTGCTCAGTCGTGTCCGACTCGCAGCAACCCCAGGGACTGCAGCCTAAGGGGCTCCTCTGTCCATGGGATTTTCAAGGCAAGAGTACTGGAGTGGGTTGCCATTGCCTTCTCCCTGATTGCATCTATTTTTTATCAATTTGACTGTTATCTATATGCTGATGATTCCTTAATCTAAATCTTCAGCCCAGACAGGTTTCTGGTATGCAGGACCGTGTAACCAGCCTAATAGCAGGCATCTTCACTTAGATGTTAATGTGGTAGCTAAGGGCATTTATTCTACAGCCAGGCTTTCATAGAACCTTGAACAAGTTACATCTCTGAATAATCACCCATAAAATAAAGATATAATAATACTTAACTTAAGAGGTAAGTTTGTTATCAGTATTAAATTAAACAATATAGGGACTTTCCTTGTGGTCCAGTGGTTAAGACTCTGTTTCCACTGCAGGGGGCATGGGTTCAATCCCTGGTCAGAAACTAAGATCCCACATGCTGTGTGTCATGGCAAAAATAAATTAAAATAAAAGCAAAATAGCAAAAAAGCATGTAAAGTATGTAGAAGAATATTTGGAAAATACAAAGAGCACATGTTAACCATTATGTTAATCTCAAACTCAGTCTGTTAAAATTAAACCAGTCATCTTCCTTCAGCCTCAGATCTGCTCCATACCTTGTAGTCTCCTACAAGGCATTGGGCATTTCAATAAAATGCCCAATTAAGTATAAACCTAGGAATCACCTGCAAAACCTTCATTTCCACAAACAATAAAAAAAAGTTCTGCTATTTATTTAAAACTCTTAAATATGTTTTGATTCTATATCTTTTCCTCTGTCCTTCCTAACACAGTTCTACTTCTTGTCCTAATCATTAGCCTCTCTTTTCTCTCTCTCAGGTGCACATTTTTCTTATATATCTAATAGGCTAAATAACAGTCCTCCCCCCTCCCAAAATATCCATGTTCTAATTCCTGGAACCTGTAAACTTTATATGGCAAAAGGGACTTGCAGAGGTGGTTAAATTAAGAATATTGGGATAATATCCTGAATTATCCAAGAAAGCCGTAAATGCAGTCACCTAAGAGAAAAGGCAGATGGAATTTTTACTACAGAAAGGGAGAAAGCAATGTGACCACAGAAGCAGAAACTGGAATAATGAGGTCACAAGTCAAGGAGTGCCAATGGAAGCCAGAAAAGATAAGGAATGGATTCTCCCCTGGAGCTGGTTCCCGAAAAAAACTATAAGTCCTGCCATACATTGATTTTAGTCCCGTAAGACAGACTCAATATAGAATTCTGGACCCAGAACTATGAGACAAAAAATTTTTTTTGCTGTTTTAAGCCACTACTTTTATGGTAATTTTTAAATAGCAACAATGGGAAATTAATACAATCTCCTTCATCAAAAATTTCTCCCTCCCTATAGGATTGTTCCTACCAAGTGCTTTGCTAAATCCAACACCTAAAATAAATTTTCTTAACCGCATGACCCATTCCTGTAATAGTCCCTTTACTCTGCTTATACTGAGAGCAAAAAATATTGAAAGACTTAGCTGATCATCTCATCTCAAATTTTTTCTTTATGCACTTTCATTAAGCTTTTCCCCCTACCAATGGAAATGGCTTTTATCAAGGTCATCAACAAATTTCTTCTGAAAGGACACAATGAATAATTCACTATCTTTATCCTCCTGATGCCTCAGAAGCACTTAATAGGGTTGACCACATCTTACTTTTAGAAACACTTCCTTCTCCAGGATTCAGTGAATTCATATATGCCTCATTCCCCACCTCCTCTGCTTCCTTTTAGTCTCCTCTTACCTCTCATCTAAGTGCTGGAATGCTGCTCACCTTCTTTCTTCTCTATCTATACTTTTTTCCTAACCAAGCTTACCAGTCCCATGCCTTTAAATACTAAATATGGGCAACTCCCTGGTCAATATCTCCAAACTGGACCCACTCCTTTAAAGGTATGTCCACTTTAGTCTACTTACCACCTCCACCTGCCTACCTAATTGATACTGTAAATTAAATAAGATGTCCAATCTGTTTATATAATAAACTGACCATCTCAGGGCATGACACCAGAATTAATCTATTTATTCACGTCAGAATCTTAGAAGTCATCTATATTAGTTTTTAATCTCTGCACAACAAATTAACAAAAAAATAGTGGCTTAAAACAACACCAATTTATTATTTTAAAGTTTCCATGGGTTAGAGGTCCATGTAAGAGTTAGACAAGTCTTTTGGGCAAGATTGCAAAAGGCTGCAATTAAAGTGTTTTCCATGCTCCTTATCTCATCTGGAGCTCAGGGTCTTCGAACTTCATTTAGGTTATTAGAAAAATTGAGCTTCCTTCAGATTATGACTTAAGTTCTCATTTTCTTGCTGGCTATCAGGCCAGAATCACTCTCAGACCCTAGGAATATTACCCAAACAGGCAGTTCAACACACACTCTCTTCCAGATCAGCAAGAGCATACCTACTGCTGCTTCTTACCACTTTTAAGTGCTTACCTGATTAAGTCAAAGCCATTCAGAATAACCCTCCCCCCTTTTTTCACATGAGCTGTGCTGTGCTTAGTTGCTCAGTTGTGTCCAGCTCTTTGTGATTTCCATGGACTGTAGCCTGGCAGGCTTCTCTGTCCATGGGGATTCTCCAGGCAAGAATACTGGAGTGGATTGCCATGCCCTCCTCCAAGGGGTCTTCCCAACCCAGGGATCGAACCCAGATCTCCCACTTTGCCGGTGGATTCTTTACCGTCTGAGCCACATAAGGTAACATAATTTCAGAAGTCATATCCCATCATATTTATAGAACCTGCCCAAACTAAGGGGAAAGGGACTATATAGGGCATGAACACAAGACAGGGTGAGGTGGACTCTATCTTAGCATCTTAGAAACCTGTCTACTACATTATCCTTGAGTTTTCACGTTTCTTCACACCCATAATGAATTCATCAATAATTCCAGATGGCTATGTCTATAAGATAAACTCTACATATGAGTATTGCTCATTATCTTACTTGCTAAAAAACTTAGTCAAGCTACCATCTTTTTTAGATCATTTTAAGTCTCTTAGTTGTTACCACTGCCTCCTTGTGGTAGCTCGATTCTCTGTCCTCATCCAGAAGACAGAATGATCTTCCTAAATCTCAAGCATGTAATGTCATTCTCATGTTTAAAATGCTCCAACTGCTTCCCACAACACATAGAAGAAACCCAAAATCTTTATCATGACCTAAAAGGTAGAACATGGATCACAACTTTCTATCATCTACTACTCTTTCCTGTGTTTCAATTTTGCGCCAACAACAGTGGCCTTTATTTTGTCCCTCAAAACATCCGACTGGTTTCTGTTTCAAGCTTTTGCATTTGCTATTTCCTATTCCTTGAAGGTTCTCCAAGTTCTTCACATTCCTCTTATCTTCTTTCAGGTTTAAACTTAACTATCGCATCTCCTGGCTTCTCTGATGGCTCAGCAGTAAAGAATCTGCCTAGAAATGCTGGAGACGCAGGTTTGATCCCTGGGTTGGAAAGATCCCTTAGGGAAGGAAATGGCAACCCACTCCAGTATTCTTGCCTAGGAAATCCCATGGACAAAGGAGCCTGGTGGGCTACAGTCCATGGGGTCACAAAAGAGTCAGACACAATTTAGGGACTGAACAACAACATTGCATCTTCAGAGTAGTCTTTCTAAACATCCCCTATCCCCTGGCTCCTAGTAATGTTTCACCACACCATATTCAATCATCTTTAGAGCAGAAAAATCACATTAAGATTTTTATTTTCTTGATATTGTCTTTCTTACACATATCCCAATATCCTACCTTGCCCCGGAATGAAATTTCTTTGTGGAAAGGTATTCTGTCATGCCCATAACCAAATATCCAGCACATGGATCATTGCATGGTGTATGGTGAGTGCTACAGAGTTATTTAATGTACCTTTTGGCCCTGAAAGTAAGAAAGAAATAAGTAAATTAATAGGGGACATTTTTCAGAAATGTGGGGCAAAAGAAGCAAAAGTTAGGGGGTTTTTTGACAATTATAATTATTTTAAAAATCATTCTGATGTGTCTTGAAGTGTACACAATGAGGAGTAACACATTATCCATTGGAAATACTGGAAGAATCACGGTTATGGGATTTGAAAAACTTGTGTTTGACTTTTCATTCTTCCCTTAAAAAAAAACAACAACCAAAAAAACATGTAAACTTGGAAATCTTACTCTGTCTCATTCTTGGCTTTCTTACCTATAAATGAGATAATATTTAATTTTTTATTAAAAATAAATGAAATACAGGCTTCCCTGGTGGTCCAGTGGCTAAGACTCCATGCTCCCAATGCAGGGGGCAAGGTTCAATCCCTGGTCAGGGAACTAGATTCCACATGCCCCAACTAAGACCCAGCACATTCAAATAAATAAATAAGTAATACATATTTAGAAAAATAAATAAATGCAATAAATTTTGCAAAGGATCCCCTAAAGTTTTCAGAATGTAAATGATGCTCAATACATAACAATTTAATTAATAGCCTGTTTAATTTTAGTGTTCTCTATTTAACAGAGGAAAATAATTGAAGTACATAGATAGTGATAGTAAAAAGGCAGAACAGAAGTATAATAAGGATTGTGAAAGTTGAGAGCTAGGTAGTGTCTCAGAGAGAGAGATTTCCTCCTCTATCCCTCTTAAGTTCTTGTGGATGGAATAATAGTAAAATTGACACAAGACAGAGTAACAGGAGAAAAAGAAACTAGTTTAATTTGTGTATATGACGGTCTCATGGAAATGGGATCTAAGAAGTGGCCAAAGCAGGTAGCTTTTACACTTTTTAAACAAAGAAAGATTAAATTTGTGAGAAATTGACAAGAAAAAGAAAATTAGGCTTTGGGTGTTCAGTTAGCAAAGAACTTAAACAGATTTGGGGCAGTAAATTTAAAAAGTAACATGGTTTGTTTACACAAACTTTTCAGCCCAAATCCCCCATCTCTGGCAATATCTTCAGATGCAGGGAATGCACCTTTCCCATGAGAGATTTATTTCCTGCTTTCAGGGGGATGGGGAAAGGAGGGTCACATATGCCATTGTTAAATATTTGGGGGTCGTCTGCCCTGAGCTCCAACAGTAGCATCACACCTTCTGAGGAAAATCAAAAGAGTTATATTTTTTGGGACCCCAGGGGCTGTAGCCCACCAGGCTCCTCTGTTCATGGGATTTTCCTGGCAGGAATACCAAAGTGGGTTGCCATGCGCTCCTCCAGGGCATCTTCCCGATACCAGGGATCAGATCCAGGTCTCCTGTGTCTCCTGCACTGAAGCCTGATTCTTTACCACTGAGCCACCAGGGAAGCCTGGAATGCAGGTTAAGTAGCCCCACAGCTCTGAGAAACACCCCTTCTGTAAGGACTGTGTATCATAGGCACAAAGTTGGGGGCCCAAGCATTTTGCTTTTGTTTTTAAGCATGGCAGTCTCTGATGTCCACTTCTTTCACTCACTTTTCTTAAACCATCTGCCTCATATGTGTTTTTCCATCATTCCTGTCATCATCCATAATTATCTCTCCATTTCAGGTCATCATTTCCCAGATGCATAGAATGGAAAGCACACTGAAGGCATGCCTTCTTCACATCCTTGAGGATCTTTTAGAGGAGGAGTTGGTTAAGTTCAAATTTCAACTCACAAACATAGCTCTAGCTGAGGGATACAACTATATGCCTTGGGGCACTATCCAGCAAGCAAACCCAGTGAGACTTGCTGACTTACTGATCCAGTATTATGGGGAAGAATACTCCAAGACTGTGACTCAGGAGGTCCTGAAAGCCATAAACCAGCGCAACCTAGCAGAGAAGCTCTGCCAGGCAACGGAAAAATGTGAGGCTAGACCAAACCTACTCCCATCTGCAGACGTGGCTCAAGACTTTTCCTGAAATCTCTGCATTTTAACTAATTCAACACACACATTGAGAGCATAAAATATAAAAGGAGTATTGTGTCACAGTGCTTTTAAAAATTATTTTTGAGATAAAGTTCACATCTTTCCAACATCTTAGCCATACCTGAGCTTGATTCTGATGCTTATTCTGTCTCTTCAAACTGTGGAGGTTTTGGTTTGTTTGCTTTTTACCCATGCCTTGTAACTTTTTGTTGAAACTCAAAAGAAACTGAGGTAGATAAGCCTTTAAAGTCAAGTTCTATATTTATCTGGCTAGGAGTTAGGCTGTGCTATTTACTCTGGTATCAAAGACTAAAACTTCCTCCAATGTCCTTGTTTTTTATCCTCATTGTATTTGAGTTTTCATGGAAACTTCTTAAGTCTGAGATATACAGTCTTCTCAGGTATATTCCCCTATTATTATAGGAATATTATTATTATTCAGGAAATTTACTAATGGTGGTAAGGTAGGGAGGAAGAAGATGTATTCTATAGTCCAATGATTAAGTCTCAGTCTTTTAGTGAGCCCATGCCACTTGGCTATGATCATCATAGTCTTAATTCCTACCCATTATCCAAGCTCCAACTGAAATGCTACCTCTGTAACCATTCCTGTTTCTACCTCAACTGAAAGGACTAGCCCTTTCACCTAAATTCACTGTGTGTTTTCTCCTCAGTTCTTATTGATCATATTGTTGTTTCCTTTTTTAACTATAATGATAATTTTTGCTCAATAAACAGAGAAGAATTTGATAAAAGAAAAAACATCAGTAATATCCCTATCAAGAGACTAACACAACAAACAATGTGTCATAGGGTATCTTCACTGGGATTAATTTTTTTCACCTAGATTATACTATATATACAGTTCTATAACATTAGAAATTTGGGGGAACTTAAAACATATAACAAGCTTTTCCCAAAGCAATAAACATCAACTCTTAAGTACTATTTTAAACTATTTATTATCCCATCCTGTTGGTGCTCTGTAAATAATTTTGCCAAAATGACATTTAAAATATTGTTTCCAAAATATGAACATTATGAATAATGTTGTGAAAATCATCTTAGTGATAGATTTTGGTGCTCATTTTATTTCAGTCCCTTAAATTCCTTAAATTAAAATACATGAGTCAAAGAGTATGAATATAAATACATATATATTTGGGACCCCAGGGGCTGTAGCCCACCAGGCTCCTCTGTTTATGGGATTTTCTTGGCAGAAATACCGAAGTGGGTGGCTATGTGGCCAAGTGGGACCTTCATACAATTATTTCCAAATAATTTTTTAGAACTACTATATTGACTTGGTCATATAGAGTGTATAAGCATGCCCCCTCTTACTGCACTTTCAACAGCATGAAGCACTTTCTAAATTTTAATTTGTAAGTGAGAGTGTTAACACTTCAAAAATATTTAAATATATATTAAATAAAATTTCAATTTATTTAATAAAATAATTCATGAATACAGTAAAAATTAAAGCATATAGAACATTACCTTGACCCTTCTCTCACAAAATAACCCCTTAGAATTCAATGTTTCTTTTGGTGGTTACTGACATGTCTCTGAATATCATGCTTTTACCCCTCTTCCATAAGTTTATCAATATTAGGTCTACTAGTTCAATCATTTTATCATTATCAACATCACTATCAATATTATTCATTGTTATCCTACCATTAGGAGGTAAGCTTTTTGCTCAGTTATGCCACCACTTGCTTCCCCACCTACTATCTTCCCAATAACAATATTTTTTAATTTATATACAAGCTACATTTGAATTTTATTTTTTAAACTTTTTATTTTGTTCCATTATAAAAGGCACTACTTTGAAATTCCCTAAAATACTTTTACATGGTCAAAGCTGAAAAATTTTTATTTCTTGCTTGAATCATAATAAAAATCTTGCATTTTTAAATTTATAGCTTGTTTCCAAAAGTTGAATGTCAACAATTTATACTATTATACATATGTAAATTTTATTCATAACAGAATCAAATGGAGTTCAGTTTTTTATTTTTTGCTTCAGGGAAACCTCTCATAGTCATATTGTTTTGCACGTGCATCTTGATCACATCCTTATATTCTTCCAATATCTCCAGTATCTTACCAAGTGAAGGAAGTCCTCTATTCTTCCATTTATTTCTTAGATAATTTCCTCTGGAGCCCACCTAATAAAGGGTATATGGACAGCAAACTTTCTAGGTTGTTAGTTTTTTGAAAATAACTTTATTTTCAAACTTGAAGAGTAACTGGGATGGAGTTAGGGTTCTAGGTTAAAAATCCTTTTACATCATTATTTGGAAAGGATGACATAATTGTCTTTGTTACTTACTGATGGTGAGTCTGATGCCAACCTCATTATCATTCTTTTGTCGGTGGTCTATTCAGCACCCCATCCCTGTCCCAGATGATTTTAAGGTTAGTGTTAAAAAATTTATCACAAAGTAGAAATTTCTTTCCCCATTTCTTGTGCTAGACACTTTAAAGGCCTTTTAGATATGAATACCAGTGTCCTTTAGTTCCACAATGGTGAAGGTGAAATTTCACAGTCTTGACTACAGGCTGATTTCCTACTTAGCTATAAGTAGGTCATTAGCTAGCTACTAACCTTATTCTCAACTAAACCTTAATTTGAATCGGCCTGAATCTCATTTTTTTCCAAGGAATGATTATCACATGGACCATCATTAGAGGTGAGCTAGGAGATTCAGGAATAACCAGTGAGAAGCTTAGAAATATGAGGTGCTAATAAACCGGATGCTCAATATTTTGGTAATAATATAAGAGAAACATTTGCTTAAAAGCATCATTTCTTAAAAAAAAAGAAAAAAATTGATATCCTTAGGGAAGTCTCTTTAACAACGTTACTTCGATTTCCTTTCTCAGTAAACTTAAAAGTATGGGGAGGAAGACAATATAATTATTAAGAGCCATCACAAGACTCTCCGACACTCAGCAGACCCCCATGTGCTATGGCTGAGATTTCTGTATAAATAACACTCTATTTGTCAGCAATGGCCTAGTTACTTTGACTCATCCTCCTTGTTTGACCACTATTTTTTCTGTGTCATTTTTATACCCAAGACCTCTCATTCTATGAGATGGTTATTCTTATTTCCTAATCATTCCTATAACATAAAATACCTATATCTTTTCTTGGGTCATTCCTGGGAAACAGATGCTAATGTTGAACTTATTGATGTTAAGCTGCTGGCACCAAGCTAGTGATTGTAAGTGGGGAAGGTGCTAAGCTTCAGCAACACTGCAATTCTGACTCCATGCTTTACTAATGATGAGAATAATGAACACTATTTTCCCTCCAAAGCTGGATCTTCCACTGAAAAAGTTGCAAAAAAGACAAATAACAGGAAGCAGGAGAATAAAGCAGGACTGGATGAAGATAAATGGCAACTAACGATGTCAAAGGTTTGTAATTTGCCCTGGGGAAGATATTTTTGCCCTGAAATTGAGTGGAGTGTCTAGACCAAAGGATGCTCAGAATCTCAGAGGTTTGCTGGTTTCCAGATCCTATAGCATGGCATGGTCGTTCCATGTTAGCATCAAATGTCTCCAAGGTGTTTTGGAGAAAAGAAAGATCCCAGAGAAATCTGGCTGTGACTCCTGTCTCTGTTGCCCATTCTCAAGCACATTGCTTAATTTTTATGAGTTACTCTTCTCCAAAATGGAAATAATAATAATAGGGGCATTATGAAAATTGATGGTCACTAAATAAAAACCAATTCATTTTCTTTTCAGTTTCTCTCACTAAACTCATTTTCTGCTTCTGTCCATATATACTAGATTACTTTCTATTTCCTAAGCATATCCAACTTTTACAATATTTGGTTTGGGTTTTTTGTTCTCTTTTTCTAGAATGCCCCTACCCACTTACTTCTTTGTGTGATAAAATCTCATTCATTCAGTAATATATTAATAGCTTGCAAAACAGTTAACACAATACCTACATTGTGGTAGGTTCTCTTCTATTTATTTTTAAATTTTATTTTCCACCTATGTTCTTTTCATGATTATATGTTACATCAGTTTGGTAAAGCTTTTCCTCATTTTGCTTCTCAGGAAAATCTAATCACTTCTTCAAACGTGTTGCCAGTACACTTTGAACTTTATACCATTTATGGCCTCAGACTTGTATTGTGGGCCATATAATTAACTACTTACTTATTCATCTCTCTCAAACTTTATTGGTAAGTTTTAAGCCCTCCAAGGCATGATCCTGTTTTATACTTCATTCCTTGGTCATACTATTGCCTCACACATAAAATGACTCAATTTATTTTTGGAAAGAATATATGCATGTATTCATAAATGATAAACAATGAAACCCCTTTGATATAGAAAAATAACAGCCATTATCATTGTCTTTTTTTTTCTAGAGATTTAAGAATATCTTTCAAACTAAGTCAAAGAAAACACCCAATGAAACTGCTTCTTCTCACAGAGACACTCAACTAGTCAATAATAAGGAAGAAATAATCCAAAATCAACACTTTCCTGACTTGATCAAGCGGCTTAATCTAGAAAGTTATTATCCCAAAAAGATGACCAAAGTAAATTCTCTTTTGATAAATAAGACCTTCCTCCATGGCACTCAACCAAGAACTGAGGAGGAGCTGCCATTGTGTTTTCTAGAGAAACTTTTGGTATTAGATTGTCATTTGCAATATCAAGTTTACAGAGGTAATATAGACAGAATACTTACTGTGTCCCAGACACTGAGAACCACAGAAATAGAAAAATCATTTGAGGACTTTTTTATTGTCAAGGAAACACAATCAACTACAGTACCAACTTGCATCCACCCAATGGACATACAGATGGCAATTTTTCACTGCGCAGATGAGTTTACAAGACAGTATATTTTAACCAAACTTTCCATTTGTCAATTTGCTCTCCCACTTTTGGTGCCAAATCCTTGCAATTTCCAAATTGAATTCCCTCTTTGGTCTCTGAGGCAAATCAGGAGAAGCTGGAGAGAGGTGGAAAAAATAGGATGGGAGAAAAAGATTAGGAGTTATAACAACCAGCTGATCAGTTGGCAACCTATACACACTGTATCTTTCATAAGAATTGGAAATTATGCCTCTACTTCCAAATCACAGATTTTGAATTCATTCCTGAGTAAAAGCAAACATGACCATTTTTTCCTCCATCATTCTAGGGAAGACAATAATGGATGTCTATTGGTAGATGGTATGGTGGAAATCTGCTGGTTCTGTCCAGGTGGGAGAGCTGAGGACAGATTTGAAAATTGTATTGCCTTCACCAATCTCCATGGAAACGCTGAAATACACGAGAGGCAGGTAAGGTTCCTGCAGGAGGTCTCCTCAGTCACTGTTATCCTCCTGGCAACTTCTGATTTTGACATAATGAATAGCTCCCGTCTACTTGAATTTTGGAATTCACCCAAACCTCTCATCTGTTTGTTTGAAAATGCAGAAAATATTATGGATAAGAATTATGCTCACAAAGTGAGAATTGGAATTAAGAATCTAAATAAGATAGAATTAGCTGATAAAATTACAGCTACATTAGCAGAGCTGTTGAAGAAATCTGGATCTCCTTATAGTCTGAGTAACTGGGCCAACATGGCAAGCAAGTATGAGTTTATTATTGATGAGGACCAAAGAGATTGCCAAGAAGCAGGGAAAAAAGCAAACATCCTTATGGACATCTTGAGAAAAGTAAAATTATCTGAGGTAAAGGGGAAGTTACTACCTCTCCAAGGAGGTCTATGGCATGACTGGTGTAAGAAGGATAAAGAACTCCATCAGCTGCAAGAAAAAGGAAAAAGAGCATTGAACAATACAAGAACGAAATTGAGAAGGAAAAGCTCAAGATACGCTGTGAACAGTATCACAAAGTCATTAACCTTAACGACCTGATGAAGTCCCTGCTTGAAAGCCTGCAGTCCCACCTGGAGACCCACACAGAGCTCTACTTTCTGCAGGTGCTGAGTATGTCAATGGACCAACTAACCACAACAGAATTAGAGAAGCTCCACCAGAGGCACAGTTCTTTGTTGGCTCAAGTACGAATAGAAAAGCAGAAGCAGTCAAAGAGAGACTCCCTCAGAGGCTGGGAGGCTGAGCTAGAAGCTGTTTCCAAAGAAATCAGTGATTCCACCCTGGGAATTGAGCACCTCTTAAGAGAGCTGGGTCAGATCTATGAAGCTTTGGAAGAAGCTTCCTCCCAAACAAATACACTGTTTCTTTCCCTTCCCCAAATGGCTGCTGACCTGATGATATCCGGGGCTCCCATTGAACTGATGGATGGGGATGCTTCATATGTGCCCCTGAGGTGGGTGGCAGCTGTTTTTGACAAGGAAGGTCTCTGAAAAACTTGGAGACAAACGTGTGTTTGTTCTTTCTGTCCTTGGCTTGCAGAACTCAGGAAAGTCTACTCTGCTGAATGCAATGTTTGGGCTGCAGTTGAGCCTTAGTGCTGGAAGACGTACTCGGGGTGCCTACATGCATCTTCTGAAAGTGGATGAGATGCTCAGAGAACAGCTGGGCTTTGATTTTATGCTTGTTGTGGACACAGAAGGACTGCAAGTCTCAGAGCTCATGAACAAAGCACAAAATGAGGAAAATGAGTTGGCAACCTTCATTATTGGACTTGGAAACTTAACTCTAATCAATATTTTGGGAAAGGATCTTTCAGAAATACAAGATATTCTGCAAATAGCTCTCCATGCCTTTCTCAGGATGAAACAACTGAATATCTCACCAAGATGCCTATTTGTTCATCAGAACATAGAAGAAATTATAGATACAGATCAAAGTATGGAAAGGCAAAGGTGGCTGCAAGAGATATTGGATGAAATGACAATCGCAGCAGCCAAACATGAACAGTGCTCAGGGGTGTGTCACTTCAGTGATGTCATTAAGTTTGATGTCAAGAACCACATCTATTACTTTGCTCACCTCTGGGAAGGGTCTCCCCCAATGGCCCCTCCTAATCCCTGCTATAGCCACAATGTTCAGGAGCTGAAAAGCAGGATTCTTAAGCATGCCAAAGAAGAATCCAGAGGAAGTATTTTGAAGATATCAGAAGTTAAAGTCAGGGTACGGGATTTATGGAAGGCCTTAGTGAATGAGAACTTCATTTTCAGATTCAAGAACACTCGGGAGGTCATGGCTATGAATGAACTGGAGACTGTGTACAGGAGCTGGACCTGGGAGCTGAGAAGTCACGTGCTGGACTTGCAGAATCAGCTGACTAACCAGATTCAGAAAGGAGAAGTTAAAGAGATCAAGAGAAGCTCAGTTGAGAATCAAGTTGTAGAAAAACATGAAGCCATTAAGCAAGAACTTGAAAGATATTTTCGAGAAGATAGAGATAGAAATATCTTGTCTCAGAGGAAAGGAATAGTTAAAGATGATTTGAAGAATCTTAAAGAGGATCTTATAGTAGAAACCATGAGAAAATGTGAAGCTCTAATTAATGGAAAGAAAATACAAGACCTTTTCAAGGAGCAAAGAGTAAAACTGGAACATAAGTTATTAGAAAAAATCAGAGGGACGGCTAAGTCCCCCTGTAGGAAAGAATTACATGATAAGGAACTGAGAGATATGTTCAACAAGATCTGGTCAGAGAACATCTCCATTCTGTTGCCTCCCACACTTGCATCTGCTGAGGGGCCTGATATTGATATTGAGTTAGAGAATGTTCTCCTGGAGCATTTTAAACAGCACCCCAATATTGTGAACAAAATTCAGTATCGTGGCACAAAGAAAACATTTTCTATCAATTATTCTAAACATGTTATCACCCCTCAAGAGTTCCCAGTATATGGGCCCTCTGAGGAAGAGTTTGAAAAAGATATCATAAAGAAGACAACAGCTCAAATTGTGAAACTGGTTCAAGACATCATACACAACAGAGAACAACAGAATGAAGGTTACAGTTCTAGTTACTTCCATGAAATTCTGCAAGTGATCCATACTGAAGCTGAGGCTGCATCTCAAGGAGTCAGATTTATGTTGACAAACAGATTTAAACTAGAACTTGCTCTAGAGCTACTGCAAGAGGCAGCAAACAATTTTAAAAAGATGTGCATTGCATTCAAGACAGCCAACAACCCCGTTCTATATTTAGAAAGTAAAAGAGAAGAATTTTTTACTAATTTTAAGTTGGCCTACAAAAACTTCCAAAACACTGACTGATGTCCTTTGGGGTAAAGAATTTCTGCTACTTTATGAACTGGGATAAACACCTGAGAAGCTTATCTATTCCTCACCTAGCTTTTTTACTCCAACATGAAATGAAAAAAACAAAACAAAACAAAACAAATATAATATGTTATGCTCCAAAAATAAAATAAAAATACATACAGGCTGTGAAAAAATCATGCTATTAGTGTTATCCAAAAAACCCAAAAAGTCCTTAGAGTCAATCCACGAAAGAAAATTATGAAACTTTACTGACACATATAAATATCAAAATAATAGGAGCCAACCACATTTGTGGAAGAGAAGTTGCAATAACAGAAAATGGTCATTTTCCCCAAAATGAATTTCTAAACTCAATGAAAGTATAGCCAAAAAGCTGACAAAGTTTCCATGAAACTTTAAAAGAGTACATGAGGTGGGAGGGAGATTCAACAGGGAGGGGACATATGGGACATATGGGCGAGAGGGAGGTTCAAGAGGGAGGGGAATACCTATGACTGATTCATGTTGATGTATGGCAGAAATCAACACAATATTGTAATTATCCTCCAATTAAAATATAAATTTTAAAAGATTACATTAAAATAATTATGCATTTCTAACTAAAGAAGCTAATATAATCAACACTGCAGGAAAAAGAAAAAAGATACCCAACCACATAACCAAATCTTTTAAAAATCCATACTACTAAGAATAATCTAACAAACACAGAGAGAAGATAAATATAGCAAAGCCACAGAACAATAGTTTCGGAGAAAAAAATCTTGCATGTAAACAAATCTGTATATACAGAGGTTGTATTACAAATCAGAAGAGGAACATGATTGTTAAATATATTAAGATGGAAAAAAATCAACAATGTGGAAAAAATAACTTAGGTGTCTATCATATTAATGAATTTAATGAGTTCTTATGACAAAGAAATTACCTTCCTATGCATACATCTTTTAGAAATACATGAATATTTCAAATATTCAAATAGAAATATGCAAAATCACTGCACAATCACTGAAATAGCAGAAAGAGAATTAGAGTCTATCTAATCAGCTCCCAGTGGGATGGAACACTGGGTAAATATGGTATGATATGTTCATACAATGAAATTTAGACACTATGCTTTCATACAAAGAAAATGCATAAATTAGATCTGTGTATATAAACACAGAAAAATCTCAATAATGTAATATTCCAAAGGTAAGCTGCAGAAGTATGGATATAGTGTGTAGATTTTGAAACATAAAAGTAATGCAACTAAGTATGTAGGAAAATTATATAAACTTGGACAGAAAAGACACATACAAACTTTGTAACAAAAGGTATTAAGGAAAGATGAAAGGAAAGGAACTCTGAGGTTATACAAAAGGATTATTATAGTTATCTGTAATGTTTAGTTCTATAAAAATCCATAAAGGAAACATAGAAAATTGTTAAATTTCTTAAATATATGTAGTGCACATTTTATTATAGTATTTTTTTAAATATATGAAATACTTTACAATTTCTAAATTATCTTACAATATGATAAGAAATGGTATGGATTCTGGGTAGTCCATCCCACCCCACCACCCATTGCTGTATCTCTAGCACAAAGAATAATTTAACACATATTGTTGATACTGAAAAATATTTGTTGAATGCATTCATAAATGGGAAATTATATAGGCTGCCAGAGATAAAGGAGCAACTAACTCTGCTTGGGGCAAATCTTCAAGACTACATTTTGTGAAGCTTTTCTTAGTCACCATCCAAACGTCCTTCTTCCCTCCCTCCTCCCCCACACCTTTCTTCTTCTCCTTTCCCTCCTCCCCGTCTCCCTCATCTTTTCCTCCTCCTCCTCTTCTCCCATCCTCACTCTCTGTTTCTCTCACTCTCCCTCCTTCCATCTCCTCATCTCTGATCTTCCTTACACCTGCAATTTTCCTGCAATAACTCTTACATTCTACAGGGTTCTGTGTCAGCATCTCATTTCACTTTGAGACTTTATACTCCTACAGCATGGAATCTAACTATTTTATTTGGTCCTGATTCTTAGAACACCACTGGGCATGGTGAAAAAGGTGAAGAAGTAAGTGTGCGAAATAATGGGTTGAACCCATGCCAGGCTTTAATATCTCTGGCAGTTCTGCCCTGTTGTCTCCAAAGGAGACCATTTCATCAAACCTCTATCACCTGTTCCAGTCCCAGGTAAGAGCACTGGAAATAACATAGCTTGAAAGGTTACCTCATGTCATCACTCAGTTCAGGTTTCCAGAGATAAGTTGAAGTCATGGAATGACTGACAGAGACAGATTAACAAACAAGTAATTATTATTTAAGGTAATCAGAGCCCTATTGGGGAGAAGTTCAGAGGCCTATCAGCACACAAATTAGGACCAGCTAATTAACATTTTAGAGAATCAGGAAAGTCTTTTTGGAGAAGATGTCATCTAAACTTGTAAATAAATAGCAGGGAAAAGTTAGAAGAAGAATTAAAACAGAGAATCAGACAGAATGAACAGGTAAAACTTTCAAAGGTTTTCCTTTGAAAGAGCATGGCAAACCTAAAAATCTTTAAGTATGGCTGGTGTTTAGAGGAGAAAGTGGGAGGCCAAAAGAGGTAAGCCTGTAGAAACAGAGATAATGATAGTGCAGGGTTTCAGGAACAGAAGGAGGAACAGGCTTGGACTGGAGTCTTGTTTTGGATGTGTTGTATTTCGGGTAGCTGAGAGACATCCAAGTGTAGCTGTTTAGTAGCTATGGGTGTGGAGGTCAGTAGGTAGCTCAGTGAATATCACCTAGTCTGGTGGAGTCTTGACTCCTTCCTCTTTTTCATCCCATCCCCAATATCCAAACATTATCAAGTCTGATTATTTTCCCGCCTAAATATCCTTTAATATATCCATTATTCCCATTTCCATTTCTCATGTCCTAGTCCAAAGACCATTATTTTATGCCTAGATTAGCCCCCAAAACCATGTAAATGATTCCTCTATTTTGACTCATGCATTCCACCCAATATATTAGCAACTGCTTTTTAAAAATTTATCTTTTTATTGAAGTATAGTTGATTTACCATGTTGTGTTGGTTTCAGGTGGGTAGCAAAGTGATTCAGATCTCTATCTATCTATCTATCTATCTATATATATATACACACACAAATATATATATATTCTTTTAATATTATTTTCCTTTTTGCATTTTTCAAACTTTTATTTTATATTGGAGCATAGCTCATTAGCAATTTTGTGTTCATTTCAGGTACACAGCAAAGTGATTCAGTTATACATACAGATGCACCTATTCTTTTTCAAATTACTTTTCCATTAAGGTTATTATAGAATATTCAGCAGAGTTCCCTGCGCTATACAGTAGGTCCTTGTTGGCTAACTATTTTGAAAATAGCAGTGTGTGCATGTCAGTACGAAACTCGCAATCTATCCCTTCCCTCCACCATTTCCTCTGGTAACTGTAAGTTTGTTCTTTAAATCTGTGAGGCTCTTTCTGTTTTGTAAATAAGTTCATTAGTATCATTTTTTTTTAGACTTCACATATAAATGGTATCATATGATATTTGTCTTTTTCTGTCTGACTTACCACACTTAGCATGATAATCTCAGGTGCATCTATGACGCTAGAAATGACATTATTTCATTCTTTTTAATGGCTGAGTAATATTCCATTGTATATATGGCTCATTACAAGATATTGAATATGGTTCCCTGTGCTATTCAGTAAGGTCCCTTTGTTTATCTATTCTATATATTAATAGCTTGCATCTGCTAATCCCAAACTCCCAAGCATTCCCCTCACTTTGTCAACCACAAGTCTCTTCTCTATGTCTGTGAGTCTGTTTCTATGTTGTAGGTAGGTTCTTTTGTGTCATATTTTAGATTCCACATATAAGTGATATGTGGTATTCATCTTTCGCTTTTTTACTAACTTCACTTACTATGATCTCTAGGTCCATCCATGTTGCTGTAAATGGCATTATTTCATTCTATTTTATGGCTAAGTAGTATTCCATTGTGTATACATACACATCTTTATCCACTCATCTGCTGATGGACATTTAGGTGGCTTCCAAGATTTGGCTATTGTAAATAGTGCTGCTATGAACAATGAGTTACATGTATCTTCTCAAATTAGCATTTTCTCCAGATATATGTCCATGAGTAGAATTGCTGGATCATATGGTAACTCTGTTTTTACTTTTTTAAGGAAGCTTCATACTGTTTTGCATAGTGGCTACACCAATTTACATTCACACCAACAGTGTAGGAGAGTTCCTTTTCCCCTCATCCTTTTCTGCATTTACTAATTGTTTTTCTCTAATAATTAGTAATGTTAAACATTTTTGCCTGTGCCTATTGGCCACTTACATATCATTTTTGGAGAAAGGTCTATTTAGGTATTCTGCCCATGTTTTGATTGGATTATTTGTTCTTTCGGTATTAAGTTGTCTGAGTTGTTTCTGTAATTTGGAAATTAATCCCTTTCCAGTTCCATTGTACACAAATATTTTATTCCATGCTGTAAGCTGTCTTTTTGTTTTATTTATGGTTTCCTTTTCTGTGCAAAACCTTTTAAGTTTAATTAGGTCCCACTTGTTTCTTTTTATTTCCATAATGTTAGGCTATGGAGGAAAAAAATACTGCTGCAATTTATGTTAGAGAGTGTTCTGCCTATGTTTTCCTCTAGGAATTTTCAGTATACATTCTTACATTCAGTTCTTTAACTCACTGTGATTTTATTTTTGTGTTTTTGTGCCAATATCATACTGCTTTTATTACTATAGTTTTATAGTATAGTCTGAAATCAAGGAGTCTAATTCCTCCAGCTCCATTTTTCTTTCTCAAGATTATTTTGGCTATTCAGAGTCTTTTGTGTCTCCATACCAAATTAAAAAAATAAATTTGTTCTAGTTCTATTTTTAAAAATGCTATTGGTAATTTGATAGGTATTGCATTGAATCTGTAGATTGTCTTGGGTAGTAAAGATATTTAGACAATATTTATTCTTCCAATCTAAGAACACAGTATATCCTTCCATCTGTTCATGTTAACCTTGATTTCTTTCATCAGAATCTTATAGTTTCTGGAGTACAGGTCTTTTCCCTTCTTAGGTAGGTTTGTGTGAGTGTTAGTTGCTCACTCGTGTCTGACTCTTTGTGACACCACGGACTGTAGCCTGCCAGGCTCCTCTCTCCACAAAATTCTCTAAAAAAGCATACTGGAGGGGCTGCCATTTCCTACTCCAGGGGCTATTCCTGACCCAGGGAACGAACCTGGTTCTCGCAGATTGCGGGCAGATTCTTTACCATCTAAGCCACCAGGGAAGTCCTGGTAGATTTACGCCTAGGTATTTTATTATTTTTGGTGTAATGGTAAATGGGATTATTTCCTTAATTTCTCTTTCTGATAGTTGTTGTTAGTGTATACAAATGCAGGAGATGTCTGTGTATTAATTTTGTATCCTGAAAATTTACAGAAATCATTAATGAGCTTTAGTAGCTTTCTGCTAGCATCTTTTGGAGAAGGCAATGACAACCCACTACAGTACTCTTGCCTGGAAAATCCATGGGCAGAGGAGCCTGGTAGTCTGCAGTCCATGGGGTCGCTAAGAGTCGGACACAACTGAGCAACATCACTTTCACTTTTCACTTTTCACTTTCATGCATCCGAGAAGGAAATGGCAACCCACTCCAGTGTTCTTGCCTGGAGAAACCCAGGGACTGGGGAGCTTGGTGGGCTGCCGTCTATGGGGTCACACAGAGTCAGACACGACTGAAGTGACTTAGCAGTAGCAGCAGCAGCATCTTTAAGATTTTCTTTGTACAGTATCATGTCATTTGCAAACAGGGACAGTTTTACTTCTTTTTTTCCAATTTGAATTCCGTTTCTTTTTCTTCTCAGTTATGACTAGGTCTTAACAAAAAATGTTGAATAAAAATGGTTAGAATGGGCATCCTTGCCTTGTTCCGGATCTTAGAGGAAATGCTTACAGCTTTTCACCACTGAATATGATGTTAGCTGTGTGTTTGTCATAGATGGCCTTTTTTATGTTGAGGTATGTGCCCTCTATGCCCACTTTCTGGAGAGTTTCTATATAAATGGATCTTGAATTTTATCAAAAGCTTTTTCTGCATCTACTGAGATGGTCATATGATTTGTATTCTTCAATTTGTTAATGTGGTATATCACACTGATTGATTTGTGGATATTGAAAGCCCTAGGATAAATCCCACTTGATCATGGTGTGTGATCTTTTTAATGGATTGCTAGAATTGGTTTGCTAGCATTTTGTTGAGGATTTTTGCTCCTATGGTCAGCAGTGTAATTGGCCTGTAATTTTATTCTTTTGCAGTACTTTTGTCTAGTTTTGGTATAGGGTGATGGTAGCCTCATAGAATGTGTTCAAAAATGTTCATTCCTCAGCAATTTTTTGGAGTAGTTTCAGAAAGATAGGTGTTAACTATTCTCTAAATGTTTGATAGAATTCACCTGTGAAGTCACATGGTCCTGGACTTTTGTGTGTTGGGAGGTTTTAAATTACTGATTCAACTTTAATACTGATAATTGGTGTGTTCATATTTTTTAAATTTCTTTCTGATTCAGTCTTGGGAGGTTGTATCTTTCAAAGAATATGCCCATTGCTTCTAGGTTGTACTTTTTATTGGCATACAGTTGCTCGTGGTAGTCTCTTCTAGTCCTTTGTATTTCTGTGGTGTTGGTGGTAATGTCTACTTTTCTTTTGTGATTTGATTGATTTGGGGTCTCTTGGTTTTTTTTCTTGATGAATCTGGCTAAAGGTATATCAAGTTTTCTTTAGTAGCATATGTTTAGCCTCCATGTGCGTTTTTTTGCAGTTTTTTCCATTAGAGTAATCTTCATAAATGCAGAAACAAGTCTGCTTTGTTCATAAACTTATTTTTGTATCTGATAAATAATAAGAGCTCAATAATTCTTTTTAAAAAATACATAGTCTTTTCACTCCCACATTTCTGATAAACATATATTTAAAACCCATTTGGAATCTTTCTTTCTCATCCCCAAATATGTGTCTAATGACTAAGTGACTGCACTTTACCCACCTTTATTGCTCTGCCATCAGTACTGCCAATTGCTTAAGTTCAGTATTTCTATAGCCTCCAGGCATTTCATTCTCTTCTAAAACAAACTCCTTCAGCCTCACCATTTAGGGATGTAGTGTCTCCATTTTTCAGCATTGGCACTTGGTAGAGTAGATGATATCAGATTTTTAAAAGAAGTAAGAATAAAAATCACCAATCACCTCAAGCTCCATAAGTAATATTGAGAGCTGCTCTAAATCTGGCTCTCTCACCACAAATCCTGATTACCAGCACCTAATCTGAAACACTTTCCTACAATAGGACTTACTCTTTGTTCATTAATTTCTTAAAAAATGTCAGAAGTCATTTTTTATCATCCTTTCTATGTTCTTTTATCTATAAAATACATTCTGAAGCCCTTCTCTCTCCCCATATTTACTACTAAGGACCAATGTCCATTTTATAGTTCTTATAAATCTCTAGACATTGACAAATAGCTGCTACCATACCACAAAAGCTGATTTTATGATGTATAATTGAGATTTTAATAACCTATGACTAAATTTATAATTTTGACCATGACTCATCATTACAGTAAAAGAAATTTCTACTTTAGGGTTTACTTTGTGATCCAAGTCTTTTGCTATCTATCCTAGACTTACGACATCTACCAAATATGTTAACATCCATTTTTTATTATATTTACATATAAGTAGAAACAGTATGGAGGGTGATATCAAGGACAAAATAATATGGTAAGTAATCAAATATCTGCATCCAAATCAATATCAGTCCATCAGTCAATAATAATTGGTTTTATCTACCAGCTACCTTCTAGCCACACCATCATGAATTCCACATTTCTATCACCTCCCTCTAAACATAAGAGAAGAGAGTCAATTCTTTGATTAAAACAAGTTATTTGTCTATACATATCTATTTTCACTTATCTGATCCAACCATATCAAGAAAATAAAAGGTATGAAATCATTTTGTAAGCACTATTTTCTAGAAAGTCTTTCAAATACTAAAAATCATTACTTATCTTAAAAAATAATAAATAGAAACCTCAATTAAACAGACCAGAAGGGGACACTCTTATGTCTTAAGATGGTAACAGTTCAACAAGGTAAACAGTTCTCACTCCTGTCAAGGACTTGTACAATGAAAAGCCATGGACTCTGTTTGCTGTAGCACTCGCAGCTTCTTTCTTCCCTCTGTGAAAGCATTCTCCTTCTGTTGCTGTGTGGGGACATGCACATGGCTTGCCATGGTTGCAGATCTCGAATTGCAATTCTCAGCTTACCGTGAATAAGCCCATCTTTGCTGGAGAAACATCTGGCAGTCAATTTATTTTAGATCCACATTTTGGTGACCCATATAAGAACTAGAGAAGACTCCCTGAAGGCTGTGGGGATACTGAGTAAACAGGTGCCATAACCACACTTGAGCCCATATGCTCACAGCTTTTCTCACTAACCCTGGAGTTTAAAGGTTATTTCTTTCTCCTGCATGTAAGCTCATGTCCTCTTTGCACTTAAAGCTCTCTTTGCATTGGGGATTTATGTTAAGGTTTAACCTTTCTGGTTAAGGCTTTATTCACTATACAAGTACTCATTTGGTACTGTGTTCTGATTTGAGATTAGACAGTTTCAACTGAAGCTGACCAAAAAGCCACGGGCCCATTTCTTCAGTAACACAGGCTGCTTCACTAAAGCTGTGCCTGTTTGCCAGACATTGGCCTGGATTAGGGGCTGTTCTCTGGAAACTGGCTGAAAAGTCTTTGGCTCCACCCCTCCAGGACCAAACTGCTTCCCTAAAACTGGCTGGAATTATCTTGCAGGCTGAATTGCAAGCTGTTTGAATTAAGCTGTTTGAGCTATAAGCCCTTTGAATTGTTTGAAAATTGCTTTTTTTTTTCTAGAGAAAAACCTCTGAGAAATAGGATCCACTTATCTAAATATTTTCTATGTGTTTTCCCCTATAGGGACTCTGACTGATTTTATGTTAAAAGTCCGTCTTCATGTGTATTTCAAGCTAAATGGACCAACCTGACCAAAGACAGTTTAGAATATCTATGCCATCATAGGGAACTTTTGAAATCCCAAATGTTTTTTCTTAAAGTTTAACTAGATTACAATAGCTTTAAAATTTCAAGAGCTGAAAGGAATGCCTATTTTGATTTTCCCAAATGTTGGGGTTTCCAAATGTTATCACGTTTTAAGATTAACTGAGGCAAACAAGTGATTAAAGGAACATAAAATAGTTCTTGAATCCTCAGGCTCTTTCTCTTTGGCTTCTTGGTCTCAGGCTCTGCCTCCAGCACCATGTGTATCTCTACTGTGGCTCCTCCTGGTCAGACTCTGCCTCCTGTGCCATCTTCCTCTGTCCTCTCTATTCTGCCTACGTATCCTCTACACCCTGTCTTCCCCCATTCTAATTCTCCTAGCAACTTCCTTTTTTCTCTGAAATTCTTCCACTTCCTTTTCCTCTGAACTTGTCTGATCCTTTAAAATTAAACATTCTTGGTATCCAGAGGCTAAACCTTTAACTTCTTGTATTCCTGGACTAACGCTGAACTATATGAGATAGTTTAGTTTAGTCACTCAGCCATGTCCGACTCTTTGCGACCCCATGGACTGTAGCCTACCAGGCTCCTCCGTCCACGGGATTTTCCAGGCAAGAGTACTGGAGTGGGGTGCCATCTCGTGCCATCTCCTTCTCCAGAGGATCTTCCTGTCCTAGGGATCAAACCTGGGTCTCCCACACTTTAGGCAGATGCTTTTCCATCTGAGCCACCAGGGAAGTCCAAATAGTCAAAGATTTTCTCAAAGTAACCAAAGATTCTCACTTATTTGCATACACCAATAAGTTTAATATAGTCATTCAAATATATCAACTTATACCAGCAGGCTCATATGCTTGTCAGTAAGACCAGATCCAGTATTGGGTGAAAACCACTAATTGGAAAAAATCCTGAAATATCTCTAGAATTACAACCTGGAAACCAGCCCACCAACAGATTATATGGTCAGGCTTGGGTAATCACTAGGTAAATTCATCAAGCAATTTCCTAGGGCTTTTCCAAAACCTATAAATTGGAACAAAACTCAGGATTGCAAACAAAATCTGACAAACCTGTTCATGACGAATCTAATTGACTTTCTTCAAAATCTAATTTTAAAGAAAATTCTAATTTTCCTTCAGATGTCAAATCCACCAGGGTAACTTTTACTAATAACTCTGTGCTTTTAATGGGATAAGCCAAGACCTTTCACTTCTAATGAAAACAAACAAACAAAACAAACAGAATGGAATGGAATTGAAAACTATGTACAGTCCAGATTTAGTTAATCTGTCAAACAAGCCCTCCTGCACTGTGGCTGAATCACCTAAAAAGAAGATCACCAAAATTTTTAATCTTCAACTCTAGCAAATGAATCCTCCTAAAGGAAACCAGAACCTTTCTGGTTTCTACTATTGCAAAAAGCGAAGGCACTGGAAAAGAGTTATAAATTTAAGCACTTTAGGCACCTTTAGCCCTCTAACTATTTCCAACATCCACCCAATTCTCAATGACAGGAGATTAAGGACTCCTCCAAATACCCTCTCTTAATCGGCTTGGAGAAACATTTCTCCAAATTGGGAATGACTCTTTTCCAGTTCTAACTGACACTGGAGCAATGTCTCCATGCTCAGTTCCACTACTGTAAAGCACTCCCTGCCTTGGAATACTAACAGTTCAAATAATGGGATCTCTAATTAACTTCACGAGGTTCCTTCCTGTCTCTAAGACTATTTTCTTCTGTTTATGCCCTTCAAGAGATCCACCGCACCCTTTTCCTCTTAGTTCCTCTTGTTGCAGAAAAGAAAATGGGGCACAAGAGGATGGTCACATCCCAGGACTCAGACAACTTCCTGGCACAGCTGCCAAGTATTTGTTCCTGGCTTTACGCTGGAAGGAATTCAAGAGTGAGCCATAGTAAAGTGAAAGAAGGCTTATTCAGGGAGATAAACATACTGCATAAACAGAGTTTGGGCCAACTCAAGAAGGCAGGAGGCCATGGGAAAAACACACTCCATAGGCAGAGTGGGGCCATCCCAGAAGATGAGAGGCCCCAAAACATAGATTGGGTAATTTAATAAGCTAATGAGTGGGATGATTATTCCAACTATTTTGGGGAAAAGCCCAGGATTTTCAGGAGTTGGACCACTGCCCACTTTTTGACCTTTTACAATTGGCCTCAGAATGGTCATAGCTCCGGCAGGTGTGTAATTTAGCATGCTGATAAACTACAATGAATGCATAACGAGGTTCAAGGTCTAGTGGAAATCAATTCATCCTAGCTGGTTCTAACCAGTATATGTCGTGTCTTCAAGGGCTATATCATTCTTTTAAAGGTTGTGCCTCTGTCTCCTTCCTGTCTCATTCTGCTCTTCATACATCACTAACATCCATCCCCACCAGAAGCACCTTCTTCACTGTAACTGACTTATATAGTGCATTCTTTAATAATACAGTTGATGAAGCTGGTCAATACCTTTTTGTCTTCACTTGGAAAAAAAGAATTCACCTTGACAGTACTTCCTCAAGGTTACATACCTGGAGTATGTATATGAGTCCTTCTTATTTCTCACAAATTCTGAAGACTAATCTAGATGATACAAAGTTCCTTAGAAGTTCCATTTTGTTGCAATAAGTGGATGATTAGCTACTTCTCTGCCCTCCCTCTGATGCCTCCTCACAAAAAGACAGCTTCTACCTGCTACAGCTTTTAGCTTTAAAGGGACATAAGGTCACCAATGAAAAATTATTGTTCTCCCAAACCCAAGTTCTACATCTAGGGTCTCTGATATCAGAATAAGAGCCATACCTAGATAAACTTCATGGTATCCTAAAGTTTCCCCAGACCCCAAGCTAAACACCATCTGTGAGGTTTTCTCAGGCTTGTTGGCTATTGACAAAACAGGATTTCAAATTTCTTTCTTCTGGCCAAACCTTTGTATGTTTTACTCAACAGTAACAATTTCTGACCCAATTTTATGGGAAAAATCAGATGACACATATTTTAAGACCTTGCAAGAGAGTTTGATAAACCCACCTGTCCATGGGCATTCTAATTATCACATTCCTTTTTGTGTATGAAAAGGGTGGAATGCCCTTGAGATACTCACCCAAAACATGGGGATCACCACTGACCCATAGAATATAGTCAACAACTGGACCCTTTGGCATGGGAATGAGAGAGTCAATTCCTAGGCAGGTTGATAAGTCCGGGGGTCCCCAAGGAGAGAGGGGTCTGGAATTCTCCAGGAGGAGGAAAGGACAAACTTTTTTTTTTTTCCCCTCTACATTCCTTAGTCTTAGTCACATAAAACATTTTTATCTTTAAACCTGGAACTGATGACTACACAACTAACAAGTCTGTTTGGACTCTGTACTAAGGATTAGATAAAATTCAAATTTATGGGAGTGGATTTTAAGATAACAGGATTAGCCAGAAGGTTTTCAGGAAAGAGAAACTGTCCTCAAGCAGGATATATGCTGCTATCTAATCCTTAGTACAGAGTCCAGAGTTGTTAGTTGTGTAATCATCAGTTCCAGGTTTAAAGATAAAAACGTTTTATGTGACTAAACTAAGGAATGTAGAGGGGGGAAAAAAGTTTGTCCTTTCCTCCCCCTTGAGAATTCCAGACACCTCTCTCCTTGGGGACCCCTGGACTTCTTATCAACCTGCCTAGGAATTGATTCTCTCATCCCCCCCCCCACCCCCTTTTCTTTTAGGAGAATTATGTTGCCTAGGGAAAGGGGCATCGTTCTCATTCCATAACTGCTTCTGAGCTGATAAGAGGCATTCTCCCTAAGTTGGTGAGACAACATATGGTAGTCCTAACCCTCATACTGAGGGTTTCTGATCCAGGGCCCCCAGGTAGTAGGTAGAGGAAGTTGCAGCAGTCGCAGGAGTTTGAGCAATCATTTGTAACTTAAAAGCTTTCAGACAGTTAGAAAACTCTATTACACAGTTGCAGATGTAAGGCAAGATAGTCATTAAACCAAGTTAAAATCAAAATTAAAAGTCACATTATATCCATAGTTACATCAGTCCATCTTAGAATTGTTAGATGTCATCACAGAGTTAAAGAGAGTCCTTTCCTTGAAGTGGAGAAGTCCACCATGGGAAGCCTTCCACCGATGAAGAGGGGAGTGCTCCACAGACCCAGCAATTAGACTGATTTTGGAATGCGGCATAGGAGTGAGTCCAGGACAGGAAGGCATTGTCTTGAGGATCAAATGGCAGACTCAGGATTTTTGGAGTCAGCAAAAGTAGACTCACATAGATTATCAGGCCCATCTGAAAAGTACAAAGTCAGAGCATAAAAAGTAAAGACATAAAATGGCTTCATTTAGTTCTGGTCAGGGTGCCACCTCTTAACTCGAATGTGACGTACCCACGAATCAATTCCTGGCACTTTGACAGCTGTGAAAGAAGAAAGAATAACCTGGTAAGGGCCTTTCCAGAGGGGCTCAAGAGACTGGCCCCCAGACCAATGTTTTTATCAGGATCTCGGTTCCAAGCTCAAATAGAGGCTTGCTTGACTCAGAAGATGGGTCAAGAGTCACCTCCCGGAGTTCCATTAATGCCTGTTGAAAAGCTGAGAGCTGAGTTACATAATTAGTTAATTCCAAGGCTCTAGGAAAACATTTCCATTGAGCATTTTCAGGAATTACTAATCGTCCATTTGCGGACTGTAACTATCCTTTATCAGTAATCTTTGCTCCTCTTTTCTCGTATATTTCTAGTTCTTCCTCAGTTCAGTTCAGTTCAGTTCAGTCGCTCAGTCATGTCCAACTCTTTGTGACCCCATGAATCGCAGCACGCCAGGCCTCCCTGTCCATCATCAACTCCCGGAGTTCACTCAGACTCACATCCATCGAGTCAGTGATGCCATCCAGCCATCTCATCCTCTGTCGTCCCCTTCTCCTCCTGCCCCCAAGCCTTCCAAGCATCAGGGTCTTTTCCAATGAGTCAACTCTGCACAAGGTGGCCAAAGTATTGAGTTTCAGCTTTAGCATCAGTCCTCCCAATGAACACCCAGGACTGATCTTTTAGGATGGACTGGTTGGACCTCCTTGCAGTCCAAGGGACTCTCAAGAGTCTTCTCCAACACCACAGTTCAAAAGCATCAATTCTTTGGCGCTCAGCTTTCTTCACAGTCCAACTCTCACATCCATATATGACCACTGGAAAAACCATAGCCTTGACTAGATGGACCTTTCTTGGCAAAGTAATGTCTCTGCTTTTGAATATGCTATCTAGGTTGGTCATAACTTTCCTTCCAAGGAGTAAGTGTCTCTTAATTTCCTGGCTGCAATCACCATCTGCAGTGATTTTGGAGCCCAAAAAAGTAAAGTCTGACACTGTTTCCCCATCTATTTCCCATGAAGTGATGGGACCAGATGCCATGATCTTCGTTTTCTGAATGTTGAGCTTTAAGCCAACTTTTTCACTATCCTCTTTCACCTTCATCAAGAGGCTTTTTAGTTCCTCTTCACTTTCTGCCATAAGGGTGGTGTCATGTGCATATCTGAGGTTATTGATATTTCTCCTGGCAATCTTGATTCCAGCTTGTGCTTCTTCCAGTCCAGCATTTCTCATGATGTACTCTGCATAGAAGTTAAATAAGCAGGGTGACAATATACAGCCTTGACGTACTCCTTTTCCTGTTTGGAACCGGTCTGTTGTTCCATGTCCAGTTCTAACTGTTGCTTCCTGACCTGCATACAAATTTCTCAAGAGGCAGATCAGGTGGTCTGGTATTCCCATCTCTTTCAGAATTTTCCACAGTTTATTGTGATCCACACAGTCAAAGGCTTTGGCATAGTCAATAAAGCAGAAATAGATGTTTTTCTGGAACTCTCTTGCTTTTTCGATGATCCAGCGGATGTTGCAATTTGATCTCTTCCACAGGACCTGTCCAGATCAAAGGCGCCTGAAGTGAAGGGGTTTCATAAAGTGCCACTTTTCTGGGCTGACAGTCAGCCCGCTGATTATCTGGGCTACTTACTCCCATCCCTGCTGTTCCCTTTGCAATACATAGCAGTTACTTCTTTGGGACAATATATAGCAGTTAAAAGTCTCTAGATCTCTCTGAAATGCTGAATAGGTTCTCCTGTTGCTGTTTTAAGCTGTCTCTCTTTCCATATTGCAGCAGGAGCGTCAAATAAGCACACTTAGAGTCAGTGTAGATATTTACCCACTGCCCTTTGCTTAACTCTAGAGCTCGGGTCAGGGCCACAAGCTCTGCTAACTGAGCACTGATTCCCTGGGAGAGAGATTTTGCTTCTAAAACCTGCTCAGCAGTCACCACAGCGTAACCTGCTTTATGCTTTCCATCCCAAACAAAAGAATTAGCATCTGTAAATATTTTCATGTCAGCATTGTCTAATGGGGTATCCATTAGATCTTCCCGAGCTGCATAGTTTAAAGTTAGAAATTGGAAACAATCGTGATTAGGTGTTTCATTTTCCTTCTCAGGAAGGAAAGTGGCAGGATTTAAATTTCCACAAACTTTAAGCTTACTTACTGGTCCTTCTAACAACAATGACTGATATTTAAGAAGCCTACTGTCTGTCATCTGAGTATTAACCTTAGAATTTAAGATTCCACTCACATTATGAGAAGTCAGTACAGTAAGATTTCATCCATTAATTATTTTTAAAGCTTCAGGTGTTAATAAAGCCATTGCCCCATTTACTCTTAGACAATGTGGCTGCCCATGTGAAATTAAGTCTAATTCTCTACTTAGAAAAGCAATAGGTTGCTGGTGAGGCCCTCGGGGTTGTGTCAAAACTCCCAAGGTTTTCTTTCAGTGACAAACAAATTAAATTCTGACCATGTGGACAAGCTCAAAGCCGGAGCTTGCAGGAGAGCAGTCTGAAGAACCTTAAAGCCTTTTGAGTATCTGGAGACCAAATCAGTTTGTCAGTTTGGGCCTGCTGAGTCTCAGTTATAAGTTTATATAAAGGCTGGAGTAGTTCCCCATAACCCGGAATCCAAATGTGACAGTAGCCTGTGATTCCCCCAAATCTTCTCAGTTGTCTTAAAATCATAGCTAGGGGAAGATTTAGTATAGGTTTAATTCTCTCAGGGCCTATGGCCCTAGTCCCTTCTGATATGATTAGGCCCAGATATCTAACAGATTGGTGACAAAGCTGAGCCTTTTCTCTTGATGCCTTGTAACCGCACCCTGCCAGAAAGTTTAAGAAATCTTCTGAGGCTTGTGGACAAGCTTCCTCTTTCTCAGCACAGAGCAGAATATCACTGGTGATAGAAGCAAGGTCCGATGCTGTAAAGAGCAATATTGCATAGGAACCAGGAATGTCAGGTCCATGAATCAAGGCAAATTTAAGTGTTCAAACAAAAGATGGCAAGAGTGAACGACATTCTAGGAATCAGTGAACTAAAATGGACTGGAATGGGTGAATTTAACTCAGATGATCATTATATCTACTACTGTGGGCAGGAATCTCAGAAGAAATGGAGTAGCCGTAATGGTCAACAAGAGTTTGAAATGCAGTACTTGGATGCAATCTCAAAAACCACAGAATGATCTCTGTTCGTTTCCAAAGCAAACCATTCAAGGTAATCCAAGCCTATGCCCCAACCAGTAATGCTGAAAAAGCTGAAGTTGAATGATTCTATGAAGACCCACAAGACGTTTTAGTCCAAGGGACTCTCAAGAGTCTTCTCCAACACCACAGTTCAAAAGCATCAATTCTTCAGCACTCAGCTTCCTTAAGCTGAGCTTGAGTCCAACTGTCACATCCACACATGACTACTGGAAAAACCATACTTTAGATGAACTTTTTTGGCAAAATAATGTCTCTGATTTTTAATGTGCTGTCTGGGTTGGTCATAGGTTTTCTTTCAAGGAGCAAGCATCTTTTAATTTTGTGGCTGAGTCACCATCTGCAGTGATTTTGGAGGAAAGAAACTAAAGTCAGCCACTGTTTCCATTTTTCCCCATCTATTTGCCATGAACTGGTGGGACCAGATGCCATGATCTTAGTTTTTTGAATGTTGAGTTTTAAGCCAACTTTTTCACTCACTTCTTTTACTTTCATCAAGGGGTACTTTAGTTCTTCTTTGTTTTCTGCCATAAAGGTGGTGTCATCTGCATATCTGAGGTTATTGATATTTCTTCTCCTGGCAATTTGATTCCAGCTTGTGCTTCATCTAGCCCAGCATTTTGCATGATATACTCTGCATAGAAGTTAAATAAGCAGGGTTACAATATACAGCCTTGAGATACTACTTTTCCAATTTAGAACCAGTTTGTTGTTCCATGTCTGGTACTAGCTGATGCTTCTTGATCTGCATACAGATTTCTCAGGAGGCAGGTAAGGTGATCTGGTATTCCTATCTCTTAAAGAATTTTCTATAGTTTGTTGTGATCCACACAGTCAAAGGCTTTGGCATATTCAATAAAACAGAAGTAGATGTTTTTCTGGAACTCTCTTGCTTTTTCAATGATCCAACAGATGTTGGCAATTTGATCTCTGGTTCCTCTGCCTTTTCTAAATCCAGCTTGAACATTTGGAATTTCTCGGTTCACGTACTTTTGAGCCTGGCTTGGAGAATTTTGAGCATTACTTTCCTAGTGTATGAGATGAGTGCAATTGTGCGGTAGTTTGAACATTCTTTAGCATTGCCTTTCTTTGGGATTGGAATGAAAACTGACCTTTTCCAGTCCTGTGGCCACTGCTGAGTTTTCCAAATTTGCTGGCATATTGAGTGCAGCACTTTAACAGTATCATCTTTTAGGATTTGAAATAGCTCAATGGTAATTTCATCACCTCCACTAGTTGTGTTTGTAATGATGCTTCCTAAGGCCTCCAGGTGTCTGATTCTAGGTGAGTGGTCACAATATCATGGTTTATCTGGGTTATGAAGATCTTTTTTGTGTTCTTCTGTGCATTCTTGTCACCTCTTCTTAATATCTTCAGCTTGTTTGGTCCATACTGTTTCTGTCCTTTATTGTGCCCATCTTTGCATGACATTTTCCCTTGGTATCTCTAATTGTCTTGAAGAGATCTCTTGTCTTTCCCATTCTATTGTTTTCCTCTATTTCTTTGCATTGATCACTTAGGAAGGCTTTCTTCTCTCTCCTTGCTATGCTTTGGAACTCTGCATTCAGATGGGTATAACTTTTCTTTTCTCCTTTACCTTTGGCTTCTCTTCTTTTCTCAGCTATTTGTAAGGTCTTCTCAGACAACCATTTTGCTTTTTTGCACTTCTTTTTCTCAGGAATGGTCTTGATCACTGCCTTATGTACAATGTCACAAACCTCTGTCCATAGTTCTCAGGCACTGTGTCTATCAGATCTAGTCCCTTAAATCTATTTGTCACTTCCACTGTATCTTTGTAAGGGATCTGATTTAGCTCATACATCATATGTTAGATGACAGCAAATGCTAAGAATAAAAAATATAGCAAAATAAAGACAGTAATGAGCACAGGGCATACAAGACTGCTACTTAATATAGGGTCATCAGGAAATACTTTTCCAGGTACAGTGAAATATGAGCATAATTCTGAAGAAAGTGATGGAAACAAAATTTTTTTCAGATAGAATAAGAGCAAAGACTCCAAAGATGGAAGCAGGTGAGGTCTAACAAGGAGCCAGTATAGTTGTAACACAAAAAACCAAGGGAGAGAGTGGTGACAAAGGAAACTGACATAAGGCCTTGTGGGACATTGTAGGACTTGCTACTTTTGCTAAGAGAGAGATGGGAAGCTCTTGGAGATTTCTAAGGAGAGGAGTTACATCTTAATTTTTATTTAAAAGGGTCATTCTCTTATTAAATTGTTCATACTGTGTGAATAGACAGAGAAAATGAAGTAGAGCACAATGACAATGACAATTCAGGGGAATAAGTTAGAAGACTATTGCAACAATTCAGGAAAGAGATGTATTAAGATACAGCCTGTATTAGGATAGCGCTTAGTGCTACACATGGCTTGTGGCTTAATCCAGGATATATTTTGATAGTAGAACCGACAAGATTTGTTGAATTGAATTAATATCCCAGACATCCCAACATGTCTGTGATAATCAGATTGAGGATTCAAAAATATTCCCCTAAAATGTGTCCCAAATTACGTCAAATCCACATCTCTATTTGACCAAATTAGCACAAACCCTGGATCTGCTTCCCCCTCATATCTGACCCCAAACCCGAGGGATACCTTTAGTAATTAGTAATCTCTTTTAAAGTTTTCAGTATTCATGAGTGGTACCAGAATGCAACTGAATCCTTTTCAGAGCCAGCAAAATCCACGACTGCTCCCATATTACTGAGAGCTCTTCCCTAAGTTCATTCTTATCACTTCCACAGTGGACACTCTAAATTAAGCTTCTGACTTAATTTCTTTTTGCATTCTTCCTGGTTGTTCTGAAAATCCCTCAATTTCTTCTGAAATGGGGGCCACTCTATATCCCCAACCACTATAAATTTTCTACATTTGCTCTTCTAGATTCATATTGATAGATATTTACCCTGGATTCTAAAGTATTCAATATCATCAATTATAAAACCTATCCTAATGTCTAGAAAGGCATAATAAGTTCTCCCCTTGGCTTGGTGATGGAAGCATCCTTGAATTCCACCTTCTGTTTCACAGTGTATGAAAGTGAAAGTTAGTCGCTCAGTCATGTACAACTCTTTGTAACCCCATGGACTGTAGCCTGCCAGGCTCCTTTATCCATGGAATTCTCCAGGCAAGAATACTGGAGTAGGTAGCCATTCCCTTCTCCAGGGATCTTCCCAAGGAGAAAGGATCGAACCCAGGACTCCTGCACTGCAAGTGGATTCTTTACTGTCTGAGACACCTTCAGTTTTGCACAGTTTCAGTATCCCCATCTGAGACTGAGATGGAGTTTACATTGGAGATTCCTTTAAGCAGAACTTGAATGGGAAGAAGAGATGGAAAGAACTAATATTTTGAGCCCCTACCTCAGGTTAAGCCCTGGAATTCTCATTTGATCAACACAATGAAAAGTCTCAAGAAGAAATGTTACTGAATTTTTACAAACTTGAGTCCGTTAGCACATGTAGAGTCAATCTACTGACACCAAGTTTTGGTGAAGGAAAGTGAAAGTGCAAGTCACTCAGTCCTTGCTGACTCTTTGCAGACTGTACCCATGGACTATATGGACCATGGCATTCTCTAGGCCAGAATACTGGAGTGAATAGCTGTTCACTTCTCCAGGGGATCTTCCCAACACGGGGATCGAACCCAGGTCTCCCACATTGCAGGCTGATTCTTTACTAGATGAGCCACCAGGGAGGCCCAAGAATACTGGAGTGGGTAGCCTATCCCTGCTCCTGGGCATCTTCCCTACTCAGGAATTGAACTGGGGGGTCCCACACTGCAGGCAGATTCTTCACCAGCTGAGCTACGAAACATGCTGCATTTATTAGAGAGCCATACAAGGAGTCACATGGGCTCATAAAGTCCAGATTCCCCAGTAGATTTCAGAAAAGGCTTTTTTTTTTCTTTTTTTTTTAAGACAAAATGAGGGAGAGAATCACAGGTGTGTGATCAGCTTGTGCATAATTCTCTGATTGGTTGATGGTGATATAACAAGTTGGTGTCATAGGGTTAATACCATCAATCCTCAGATTCCAATCAGTCTGGGGGCCATGTTCTCATAGTCATAATGCAGTTAACTTCTTACATCTGGTGGAGGCTTTATAGTATTTGCAAAACAACTCAGGAAGTTGTATCAGACACCATTATCAATGTACTTCAGGAAGAAACTAAAGATCCTGTGACTTTTATATGGCTGATCTGTTGTTTAAATTGTTACCAGTTCTCCTGGCCCAGCTGCTATTCTTTGTTACTACAAATTCAGTCTTTAAATCAAGTCTTGAGTCAGCCTTTTGTGATTCAGGAGAGACCAGGGAGACTAAAGCTTTTCTACAAAGAGGCAGATGGAGCACATGGGAGGTGGGCAGTTTGGTTTAGGGAAAGCCCTATAGGGTCCAACTTAGTTAATGAAAAACGGAGAAAGATTAAATGTGTGATCAAAGTTTGCATAATTAGAAAGTAACAACAATGGAGTTCAGGCCCACTTTCCATGTAAATACATACCTTTAAGGAGACTAGTACTGATAGCCATCCCTAAACTTGACAAATCACCCCAAATTTTTATATCCCTGTCATCCACAAGGACAATGCCACCTAAATATTTGCTTAGAAATTCATGTTTTCTAAAGGGAGTAGACTGGAAGTAGGGTCAGACAGCAGAAGCAATAAAATCTCAGGGTTCACAGAAGAAGACGCTCTTCCTTTCTACCTCTACCTAGGACTAGCAAAGCCCTACTGGTTGCAGCTGGGCCCTGCCCTGAGAGGTAGGGGGAGAAGTCCACTGAAGTCCACTGACGCCTCTGTGTCTTTCCCTATGTAATATTGGTATTTATAATGAGAAATATATAAGTAATCTTTGTCCCAGTTCATAAAACAGGTTCTTAAAATGCTTATAAATTCCTAAGTAGTAAGCATGGTAGAAGCACTTTTCTTCTAATGAGGCAACTCTGGTTGTGCCCCTGGATGGGAAATGGTCACCAGAAAGACAAAGCCATGATTAGAAGTTTCGTATTTTCAGGCCTCACTTCGCATTCTCCAGAGAGGGGCTGGAAATTAACTTAAAAATAGATGAATCCTATGTGAGAAAGCCTACATAAAATCCCGATAGCATGAGGTTTGAAGGGCTTTCAGTTTGGTGAACATATCCACATATACCAAGAGAGGGATGGACCCCTACTCCACAAGGACAGAATCCACCCAGACCTCAACCTATGTATCTCTTCCTCTGTCTGCTCATCTGTGTCCTTTATCACCTTCTTTACCAAATTAGCAAACATAAGTCTTCCCTGAGTTTCAGAAGTTGCTCTAGCAAGCACATCAAACCTGAAGAAGCAGTTTTGGGGAACTTCTGATTTATAGTCAAGTCATACAGAAGTTGAGGGTAATCTGGGGATCTACTGCCTGAAATTGACATGTGAAGCCAGTGGCAGTCTCCTGGGACTGAGCCCTTAATCTGTGGGACCTGACAGCACATTCAGAAAGATACATAGTGTCAGAATCAAGTTAAATGTTGGACACCAGCTAGTGCTGCAGAATTGCTTGTTGTAGCGAAAGCCCACACATATCTGGCATTGAAACAAAGGAAAACTGTTTTTTTCTTTTTTTTCTAAAACAGCAAGGTTGTCTGATTATTTCTTCCTTTTCTTCCTCTCTTTTTATGGGATACAGTGCAGGTGCCCCAACATGCGCCACTTGGGTGTGTAGATTATTTCAACCTGAGGGTAAGGAAGGTCCAAAACACTCTGAACGAGCCTTTGAACTTCCACATAACTGCCTAAGAGATTAGAATATAGAGCCTGTTCCAGGAGAGATATACCACTATAGATAACTATATAACACTATACATAACTATAGTAAACTATGAACTAGGTGTGGTAAATAGGGAGGAACTTAGCAAGGCCAGTTTGATCGAAGTCCTTTCTGTGTCGTATTCTCTCTAGATTGACCAGCAAGCATTTGTTTAAAAAACATTACTTAGGTCACCCTCTCTACACTCATAAGCAAATATAGCTAGGAACTGCTGGATCCTGGACTTAAACCATATGCTGACATTTAAACTCTGGCCTATTAGAAAACATTTTCATTCCTGTTCTAAAAGTAGGAAAGTGAAAGTGAAGTCACTCAGTCGTGTCCGACCGTTAGCGACCCCATGGACTGCAGCCCACCAGGGTTCTCCGTTCATGGGATTTTCCAGACAAGACTACTGGAGTGGGGTGCCATTGCCTTCTCCACAATAAACATTAGATACTGGTATTATTATTAATACTAAAAATAGTATTAGCCCTCCCCAATGTGTACCAAATAGGAAAATGAGTACGTCAAGGCTGTATATTGTCACCCTGCTTATTTAACTTATACACAGAGTACATCATGAGAAATGCTGGGCTGGAAGAAGCACAAGCTGGAATCAAGATTGCCGGGAGAAATATCAATAACTTCAAATATGCAGATGACACCACCCTTATGGCAGAAAGTGAAGAGGAACTCAAAAGCCTCTTGATGAAGGTGAAAGAGGAGAGTGAAAAAGTTGGCTTAAAGCTCAACATTCAGAAAACGAAGATCATGGCATCTGGTCCCATCACTTCATGGCAAATAGATGGAGAAACAGTGGAAACAGTGTCAGACTTTATTTTTGGGGGCTCCAAAATCACTGCAGATGGTGATTGCAGCCATGAAATTAAAAGATGCTTACTCCTTGGAAGGAAAGTTATGACCAACCTAGACAGCATATTCAAAAGCAGAGACATTACTTTGCCAACAAAAGTCCACCTAGTCAAGACTATGCTTTTTCCAATGATCATGTATGGATGTGAGAGTTGGACTGTGAAGAAGGCTGAGCGCCGAAGAATTGATGCTTTTGAACTGTGGTGTTGGAGAAGACTCTTGAGAGTCCCTTGGACTGCAAGGAGATCCAACCAGTCCATTCTAAAGGAGATCAGCCCTGGGATTTCTTTGGAAGGACTGATGCTAAAGTTGAAACTCCAGTACTTTGGCCACCTTATGCGAAGAGTTGACTCATTGGAAAAGACTCTGATGCTGGGAGGCATTGGGGGCAGAAGGAGAAGGGGACGACAGAGGATGAGATGGCTGGATGGCATCACCGACTCGATGGACCTGAGTTTGAGTGAAGTCTGGGAGTTGGTGATGGACAGGGAAGCCTGGCGTGCTGCAATTCATGGGGTCGCAAAGAGTCGGACACAACTGAGCGACTCAACTGAACTGAACTGAACTGAATGTGTAGGACCCCCACCAGATGGAGACCAAGCAGGCACTCAGTAAATATGTTAGGAGCCTTTGCTTTCCTCACTTCACTCTTTCAGTCCCCTTGTTTTCAAAACATTCCCGCCTAGCACAAGGCCTTTGCACATGCTGTTCCCTCTGCCTAAAACACTCTTCCCCAACCCAAGAACCTACCAGGTTCTTATTACAGCCTGCCAAAGCAGAGGCTCCCTTTCCTGTCTCACCCCATCTCTATTTGCAGTATACTCAGGTGGGTATGTGATCAAAGTCTCTGCCCCCTGGGCTGGCACTACATCATGGGCAGGGAAAGGTCAGCAAAAAAGAGGTACTCAGTGAAGGTGGATTCAACTGAATAGAGCCCTGACTCACACCCTGCCTTTGCACCTGCCTTGCCCTTTGTCTGGAACACCCCACCCTCACCAGACAGGGTCAGGTCTCCCTCTGCACTCCCTCATCCATGGTGAATCTTCTCTGACTGCAGATATTGTCTCCCGCACTGGACTGGGAGCCCCAGGAGGACAGGACCAGGACTGTCTCAGTCATTGCTGTGTCCCCAGCACCATTAACACATGGTGGGCACAAAGGAGGGGCTCAGAATAAATATTTGGGGAATGAGGGAGGGCCATCTTTCCAACACTGCTAAGCACTAGGTCCTGTGGTGCATGATGGGATTTGTCCCCTCCCCCAGCCCCCACTGCCCAACCCACCCCCAAGACTCACTGCTCCCGCAGGTGCCAGATCTCAGGTTCCCGGCCATCCAGAGTGTCCTGGCCATCCAGCCCTTGAAGGCATCTCAGCTCCTCCTTTAGTGAGCGAATGATGCCCTGCAGGACCACAGGGTCCGGCTTGCCCTGGTACGGGAGGGGCAGCGGGTAGTGAATCCTGTCAAACTCCACAGGAGTTAACCTATCTCATTTTATCCTCATTAATATTCTGCGAGTGGATGGTGCTACTGACACAAATCCATTCCACCCCTCGACTGCTCCTCATTCCTTAGGTCGCCCTCTCCACACGCATAAGCAAATATAGCTAGGAACTGCTGCACCCTGGACTCAAACTCATGGCTGACATGTAAACTCTGGCCTACTAGAAAACACTTCCATTCCTATTCTAAAAGTAGGAAAAGGGAAGTCTTATTGGATGGGTACCATTCCAGCCCTACTTATACCTTCCTTGTGTCTCATGTCACTCACTGAAATAGTTGTTAATATTCTCACATATAAGTGAAGACACAGGCTCAAACAGACCAATTGCTTTCTTATTCAATCATGACACTTTGTTCATCTGTGTGGTTCATGCACTGCATTTGGGATACAAAGATGAATAAGACAGATCCCCCACAACTGGGAGGAACAAAGGGAGGAGGGATGTTTGAGGTCTGGGGATAGGAGAAATGAAGTAGACAAGCAGCAGTTCAAGCAGCAGTTACAATGCAACACACTGTGATGGGAGCATCGCAGGTGGAGTCAGTGCTCTGAGAGCAGCACAGACAGCTCAGTACAGGCCCGTGTAGGGGAGACGGACAGGTGCACTGCGAGTGGAAAGGGGAAATATGAGATGACGTGGGTAGCATTTCTAGAGGTCCTGGGAAAACTGAGCATGAGGTTCTCCTCCAAGAAGACATGTGCAGACATACACAGCTTGAGACAGAGGAACAATGGAGCAGGTGGTACTGTCTACAAGCAAAATTACAATGAATTAAATCATGGGGTAAGATAATAATCAATGAAACAAAATGCTTTACATGAGATGTGGACTATATAGAGGGCCTGTACCAGAAAACCCTAGGGAAGGAAATGGCAACCCACTCCAGTATTATTGCCTGGAGAACTCCATGGACAGAGGAGCCTGGTGGGCTATAGTCTGTGAAATCTTAAAAAAAGTTATACAAATGAACTTATTTAAAAAACAGAAAGAGCCTCACAGATTTAAAGAACAAATTTACAGTTACCAAGGGAAAATGGTGGAGGGAAGGGATAGATTGGGAGTTTGGTACTGACATGTACACACTGCTATTTTTAAAATAGCCAACAAGAACCTACAGTATAGCGCAGGGAACTGTGCTGAATATTCTGCAATAACCTAAATGGAAAAATAATTTGGAAAAGAATAGGTACACCCGTGTTGCCAGTACACTTTGAACTTTATACCATTTATGGCCTCAGACTTGTATTGTGGGGCAATAAAATTAACTACTTACTTATTCATCTCTCTCAAACTCTATTGGTAAGTTTTAAGCCCTCCAAGGTATGACCCTGTTTTATACTTCATTCCTTGGGTCATCCTATTGCTTCACACATAAAAGGACTCAATTTATTTTTGGAAAGAATATAGGCATGTATTCAAAAATGATGAACAATGAAACCCCTTTGACATAGAGAAATAACAGCCATTATCATTGTCTTTTTTCTTTCTAGAGATTTAAAAATATCTTTCAAAATAAGTCAAAGAAAACACCCAATGAAACTGCTTCTTCTCACAGAGACACTCAACTAGTCAATAATAAGGAAGAGACAATGCAAAATCAACACTTTCCTGACTTGATAAAGCAGCTTACTCTGGAAAGTTATTATCCCCAAAAAATGACCAAAGTAAATTCTCTTTTGATAAATAAGACCCTCCTCCATTAGCTCATGTTAGTGTTGAATCATCCAAATCAGCTAATACAATTTTGAAACTTTGTTAATTTTCAAATCAACCACACAGCTAGAACAATAAAGCAGTTAAAGCAAGTTCCCTGAGGAAGACATTCTAACGTGCCCTTGTCTCTTTTCCGAAATTCTTTCCCTATCCTGTTTTTCCCATGTTCTTTAACTGGTGCTCAACCCAGGCCACTATAAATAAACATGCACACACACACCCCCCCCCAACATTAGTCTTCCATTTGCAATAAACCTTAACACCCAGGAATCACAATGTGAACACAATTATAAATCACAATTATCTAATCATAAGTATATAAACAAATATAAATCACAATTATAAACGAATGAATGAAAGAATAAATAAATAAATAAATGCATAGGATTCCTTTAAATCAGCTGATCTTTTAAAAGAGGGGGAAAAAACACAAAAGTGAAACCAGTTTTTTACTTTCTGCTTGCCCTTTTACCACGGAGAGAGGTGAAGTCTAGGCTGGAGATATAAATAAGCAAACTGCCAGACTTGAGGAAGGAACATGCTCTGCTTTCTTGCTCATCTCTCTGGAGCAAACTGAAGACAGGAGCTTGGCCTCCAGGAGACAGATAAGTGAAGGAAAAGGAGAGAAATGGGTAGACAGAGAGATACAACAACATACTCAGAGACTAAAATAAAAACAGAAATTGATGGAAACGGGAATAGGAACAGTCAGAGATCAAGGCAGATTAAGGCATGATGAGAACACAAATATGAATCTAACATTCTCATTGTTCGCACAAACAGCTCCAAATCTGAGGGAAAGGGAGTACATTATCAAAGGAGACAATTTGGTAACTTCTATTGTCAAATAAAAGTAAATCTACACTATGGGGTCGCACAGAGTCGGACAGGACTGAAGCGACTTAGCAGCAGCAGCAGCAGCACACTTACATAAAAAGAGACTTCATTTGAAAGGATTATTGCAATAAAGGGAAAGAGATTATTGTAATAGAGAAAACAATTCAAATAGAACTGCAAGCATCTCAAAGGACAGGAAAAAAGGAATTTTCTTTTGTAGGGAAGGTTCTTTTGCAGAATGAACACCGAATAGAGGGTGTGTAAAAAAAGAAATATTTTTACTTTTAGGAGGAATCATTAAGGAGGGGTTGTATGCTGGATCAGAACGAGGATGCGTCAACGTTAAGAGGGCTAAAAAGGAGAGAAGTTTAATTAATGTTTAGTTTCAAACACTCCAATTGCTGAGGGGGACAAACAGCTCAGTGAAAGCTTCATGAGGCAAAGAATGGATTTTAAAGGGTCTTTGTCTTATGCTTTCTGCCATAAGGGTGGTGTCATCTGTATATCTGAAGTTATTGATATTTCTCCTGGCAATCTTGATTCCAGCTTGTGCTTCTTCCAGCCCAGCGTTTTTCATGATGTACTTTGCATATAAGTTAAATAAGCAGGGTGACAATATACAGCCTTGACGTACTCCTTTTCCTATACAGAACCAGTCTATTGTTCCATGTCCAGTTCTAACTGTTGCTTCCTGACCTGCATATAGGTTTCTCAAGAGGCAGGTCAGGTGGTCTGGTATTCCCGTCTCTTTCAGAATTTTCCACAGTTTATTGTGATCCACACAGTCAAAGGCTTTGGCATACTCAATAAAGCAGAAATAGATGTTTTTCTGGAACTCTTTTGCTTTTTTGATGATCCAGCGGATGTTGGCAATTTGATCTCTGGTTTCTCTGCCTTTTCTAAAACCAGCTTGAAAATCTGGAAGTTCATGGTTCACGTATTGCTGAAGCCTGGTTTGGAGAATTTTGAGCATTATTTTACTAGCGTGTGAGATGAGTGTAATTGTGTGGCAGTTTGAGCATTCTTTGGCATTGCCTTTCTTTGGTATTGGAATGAAAACTGACCTCTTCCAGTCCTGTGGGCACTGCTGAGTTTTCCACATTTGCTGGTATATTGAGTGCAGCACTTTCACAACATCATCTTTCAGGATTTGAAATAACTCAACTGGAATTCCATCACATCCACTAGCTTTGTTCATAGTGATGCTTTCTAAGGCCCACTTGACTTCACATTCCAGGATGTCTGGCTCTAGGTGAGTGATCACACCATCACGATTATCTTGGTCATGAGGATCTTTTTTGTACAGTTCCTCTGTGTATTCTTGCCACCTCTTCTTAATATCTTCTGCTTCTATTAGGTCCCTACCATTTCTGTCCTTCATTGAGCCCATCTTTGCATGAAATGTTCCCTTGGTATCTCTAATTTTCTTGAAAGGATCTCTCTAGTCTTTCGCCTTCTGTTGTTTTCCTCTATTTCTTTGCATTGATCACTGAGGAAGGCTTTCTAATCTCTCCTTGCTATTCTTTGGAACTCTGCATTCAGTTGCTTATATCTTTCCTTTTCTCCTTTGCTTTTCGCTTCTCTTCTTTTCACAGCTATTTGTAAGGCCTCCCCAGACAGCCATTTTGCTTTTTTGCATTTCTTTTCTATGGGGATGGTCTCAATCCCTGTCTCCTGTACAATGTCATGAACCTCCATCCTTAGTTCATCAGGCACTCTATCAGATCTAGTCCCTTAAATCTATTTCTCACTTCCACTGTATAATCTTAGGTATGATACCTAAATGGTCTAGTGGTTTTCCCTACTTTCTTCAATTTCAGTCTGAATTTGGCAATAAGGAGTTCATGATCTGAGCCACAGTCAGCTCCCAATCTAGTTTTGCTGACTGTATAGAGCTTCTCCATCTTTGGCTGCAAAGAATATAATCAATCTGATTTCAGTGTTGACCATCTGGTGATGTCCATGTGTAGAGTCTTCTTTTGTGTTGTTGGAAGAGGGTGTTTGCTATGACCAGTGCATTTTCTTGGCAAAACTCTATTAGCCTTTGCCCTGCTTCATTCCGTATTCCAAGGCCAAATTTGCCTGTTACTCCAGGTCTTTCTTGACTTCCTACTTTGCATTCCAGTCCTGTATAATGAAAAGGACATCTTTTTTGGGTGTTAGTTCTAAAAGGTCTTGTAGGTCTTCATAGAACCATTGAACTTCAGCTTCTTCAGTGTTACTGGTTGGGACATAGAATTGGATTACTGTGATATTGAATGGTTTGCCTTGGAAATGAACAGAGATCATTCTGTCGTTTTTGAGATTGCATCCAAGTACTGCATTTCAGACTCTTTTGTGACCATGATGGCTGCAGCATTTCTTCTAAGGGATCCCTGCCGACAGTAGTAGATATAATGGTCATCTGAGTTAAATCCCCCCATTCCAGTCCATTTTAGTTCGCTTCTTCCTAGAATGTTGATGTTCATTCTTGCCATCTCCTGTTTGACCACTTCCAATTTGCCTTGATTCATGAACCTAACATTCCAGGTTCCTATGCAATATTGCTCTTTACAGCATCAGACCTTGCTTCTATCACCAGTCACATCCACAGCTGGGTATTGTTTTTGCTCTGGTTGCATCCCTTCATTCTTTCTGGAGTTATTTCTCAACTGATCTCCAATAGCATATATTGGGCACCTACTGACCTGGGGAGTTCCTCTTTCAGTATCCTATCATTTTGCCTTTTCATACTGTTCATGGGGTTCTGAAGGCAAGAATACTGAAGTGGTTTGCCATTCCCTTCTCCAGTGGACCACATTCTGTCAGACCTCTCCACCATGACCTGACCATCTTGGGTGGCACCACACAGCATGGCTTCTACCCTTATGGCAGAAAGTGAAGAGGAACTAAAAATCCTCTTGATGAAAGTAAAAGAGGAGAGTGAAAAAGTTGGCTTAAACCTCAACATTCAGAAAACTTAAGATCATGGCATCTGGTCCCATCATTTCATGGGAAATAGATGGGGAAACAGTGGAAACAGTGTCAGACTTTATTTTTTGGGGCTCCAAAATCACTGCAGATAGTGATTGCAGCCATGAAATTAAAAGATGCTTACTCCTTGGAAGGAAAGTTATGACCAACCTAGATAGCATATTCAAAAGCAGAGACATTACTTTGCCAACAAAGGTCCATCTAGTCAAGGCTTTGGTTTTTCCAATGGGCATGTATGGATGTGAGAGTTGGACTGTGAGGAAAGCTGAGCGCTGAAAAATTGATGCTTTTGAACTGTGGTGTTGGAGAAGACTCTTGAGAGTCCCTTGGACTGCAAGGAGATCCAACCAGTCCATTCTAAAGGAGATCAGCCCTGGGATTTCTTTGGAAGGAATGATGCTAAAGCTGAAACTCCAGTACTTTGGCCACATCGTGCAAAGAGTTGACTCATTGGAAAAGACTCTGATGCTGGGAGGGACTGGGGGCAGGAGGAGAAGGGGACGCCAGAGGATGAGATGGCTGGATGGCATCACCGACTCAATGGACATGAGTTTTTGTGAACTCTGGGAGTTGGTGATGGACAGGGAGGCCTGGCGTGCTGCAATTCATGGGGTCGCAAAGAGTTGGACATGACTGAGTGACTGAAGTGAAGTGAACTGAACCATAAAACATTTGCCTGTGACTTTATCCTGATTAGGAACAGCACAGATTAACTTGACAGTCCTCCTGGGATGGAACAAAGACTGCTTTGGTCTTTTCTCCTGGTCTCTTTCATCCTTCCTCCACTGACCAATGACTTCTCAAACCATAGAGAAGATCATGCCATGAGATTAGAGTCTACTAGTATTTATAGTTTAATGAAGTATCACAAATTGACCACATAAGCATGCCCAGATGGCGTATTAGAACACTGCTCATATTCCAAAATAATCTCTCATACTCTTAGCTACTTATCATTAATCTCTCTACTTCCTAACAGTTTACATGAGTCATTATTCAGACTTGTGATATTATACATTCATTTTGGCAGGTATTTATCTTTCTGTATACAGAATCATATTATATGTATTCTTTTGTATTTAGCTCATTTGAAAACTTAAAATTGTGAGATTTACCCATATTGTTGTGTATCACCATGATACTGTTTTTATTATTATATGAATATGTCATTTTTATTTACCATGTGACTGTGAAAAGATATCAGGATTGTTTCCAAGTTTTTACTTTGATGAATAGTAGTGCTATGAACATTCTGGTGGATATGTCTTGGTGTGTGTTTAAACAGAGTTCTACTGGCATATACATAATGATGAAAAACTTGACTCATTCCTGTCACTTATTTATATGTACCCATAATTTCTTCCTTTGAATTTTTTTCTTGTCTACTTTTGTGATACCAATTGAGATTTATTTATTTCATTTTATTATTTCATTAGTGAGATGATGGACAGAGAAATCTAGGGGACTACATTCCATGGGGTCACAAATGTGGGACCTGACTGAGCATGCACACACACAGAGAGAAAGGAATCACCCTTTTATGTCATTACTAACTTTCATTCTTAGCTGTCACATTCAAAAGTAAATTTTTACCAACTTGGTGCATTTTCACTCTCATTGCCACCAAACACACACACACACAGTATCCTCACCTATATTACCTCATTCTGTATTGAGCTAACTGCAATTTTTAAAGTTTTTATTGAAATATAGTTGCTTTATAATGCAGTGTTAGTTGCTACTGTACAGCAAAGTGAATCAACTATACAAATACATATATCCTCTCTTTTTTGGATTTCCTTCCCATTTAGGTTACCACAGAGCACTGAGTACAGTTTCCTGAGCTATACAGTAGGCTCTCATTTGTTATCTATTTTATACATAGTATGTATATGTCAGTCCCAACCTCCTAATTCATCCCATCCTCCTTTCCCCCTTGATACCTATCTATGTTTCTGTTCTCTACATCTGTGTCACTATTTCTGCTTTATAGATAAGATCATCTATGCCAATTCTTTCTAATTCTACATATATACATTAATATATGATATTTGTTTTTCTTTTTTTGACTTAATTCCCTGTATTAAGAGACTCTGTATATAAGTTTGTAGGTCCATCCACATCTCTACAAATGACCCAATTTCATTCCTTTTTATGACTGAGTAATATTCCATTGTATATATGTACCACTTCTTCTTTATCCATTTCTCTGTTGATGGACATTTAGGTTGTTTCCATATCCTGGTTATTGTAAATGGTGCTGCAATGAACACAGGGGTGCATGTGTCTTTGTGAAATATGGTTTTCTTTGGGTAATTGCCCAGTAGTGGGATTGCTGGGTCACATTTTAGATCTCTTTTTAGTTTTTTAAGGAATCTGTATATTGTTCTCCTTCATGGCTATATCAGTTTACATTCCCACCAACAGTGCAAGGGGTTTCCCTTTTCTCCATACCCTCTCAAGCATTCATTGCTTGTATGAACTAGCTAGAATTTTCATTATAACTTTTTAATTTTTACCTTATACAATAAAAATCATTTACACTAGTAGCTTTACTTTTTCCTTTACTAATTTGGCTGACAGATAATCTTAGGATCCAAATCATATTCCTTAAGAATATTAAAAATAGTGAAATTTTTAATATTAAAAAATCATGTAGCCATACCATGCTGCTACTGGGAACTCTGACATCTGTCTGCTTTTATTAATAACATATGTGTAAATAACCAAGATTGTTCATGTGTTTAATATTCAAACTCCTTACTATCTATTCTATGAATAGGAGAGTATTTCCAGGATCTAGGAAACAGAGTTGTTTTTGTTGTTTTTGTTAATTCATACAACATTTGATCTAAATTTTCACTATGGACAATCAGGCCTACTACAGCTCTGGGAAATATTCTATTTTATTTCTTTGATAATTTCTGAAATTATCAGAAATTTCAGGTAATTTTTCTGACCATATTAGTCACATGTCAGCAGCATTTCTGGATCTAGCCTACCTGTCTCCTTAAAAAGCTTTATACCTCTGCACAGGCCTTTCCATTTCTTCATCCTTTGAAGTTAAAGTCTTAAAAAATTTAACTCAGTTGGACATTCTAGCACAGCAGTTGAATTTTCATGTGTATTCACTCAAATACTGAGAAAGAAAGAGTACCTCAACTGGAAACTAAGAAGTAAAGAGAGTCAAACGATACATCATCAAGTTCAGGCCAACAGAAATGGCAAATTTAGTTTTTACACTCCCACCCTTTCTCCACTAAAAAATGTTTTCCTAGAAGAGAGTTTTTTTTTTAAATGTGATTCACCAATTGCCACCATTTGTAAAATGAAACTTGAGATGTTTATAAAAACCATAGTTCCTGAGCAATAAGCTAGACCTTCCATGTCAGATTCTCTGTGAGTGGGGCTGGGAATCCACATTTTTAAGATATCCTCAGGTAATTATTATGCAATATAAAGTCTGAGGACAACTACTTTGAAAGATTAATTCGTGTTTTTAACTTTAAATGGGTTTAAAACCAAGTCAAGTTCAATCAGTCAGAAGAGTGAGGACATTACAATCCTTAACACCTGCATTAATTTGCTGCAATTTCTGCCTTTTTTGAATAGATTCCTGCCTTCTCTAAATCTGTCTCTCTAATTTGGCACTCAAATAGACCAAAACTATATACTTCCCTGGTGACTCAAATGGTAAAGAAACTGCCTGAAATGGAAGAGACCTGGGTTTGATCCCTGGGTTTGGAAGACTCCCTGGAGAAGGGAATAGCAACCCACTCCAGTATTCTTGCCTGGAGAATTCCATGGACAGAGGAGCCTGGCGGGCTGCAGTCCATGGGGTCACTAAGAGTCGGACACGACTAAAAGACTAACACTTTCACTTCATTTTCATATGATAAGCAAGGTAGAGAAATCATTGATAAAATCTTTCCAGCACCACCAAGAATGGGTAAATAATCTACCTCTAGCCCAAAAGTCCTTCACTGTAGGCAATAGCAAAGTAGACAAGAACTAAAAGAACCTTTTCTTCTCCTCATCCTTGTTCCTATTACACATATCTCTGCTCCTCTTTCATTGACACAACACCAGTATCAGCTCTGAGGCACATAAAGCTACAAGGAATGACTCATTGACATTGGAAACTATTAGAAAAAGCACCTTATATACAAATCCCCAATATACACACTATTTTATATGTATTTTTCTTAGAGAATAAGTCAGTGAAAGACAAAACAGAATTTTCAATGATGATATAGTTCTATGACTATTACTAGATCCTTGCTGGAACTGACAAAATTGATTTTTATGTGACTTCAAAGGACTTCTTCCCAGACACTCTAGTTAGAGGTGGAAAGGAGGGATCCTGGTATACAACTTAACTGTAAAACTAATTTACTCTTGAGGAAAATACGAGTGTGTTCTGGACCTACATACACCTAGTAAAGGCCTCTGCATTCATCTTCAGCAGAGATCATTTTGTTAGGTTACAGTAGATACCAAGGATTCAGTCTTTAGCAAGAATTAAATATATGGACTGATTTCCACAGTACTCTTTCTGTAGTTAATATAAAATCTTACTTATACCATGCTGCTTGGTGGTCAAAGGTTGTGTGCATTGGGGTATAAACCAATGTTCTCAAATCACAGGCAGATCATCTCCTAATGTGGGAATATATCCATAGTGTGCCAGTTCCCTTCAGGGAAGGTAATCTTGAAAAATGTCTTCTGACACATTCAACTCCTACCCAACAGTCAGCACAGTTACTCATGCAGAATGAAGAATAACAGGAGCCTGACAGTGTAACAGGACAGACCGACTCCCCAGCTTTCCAGTGTCACAACAATATCTGTCCAAATCTGAACCAGATCGTCCAGTGGAGACAATCATTGAGAAGTCTACCTTTCTCTATATGTGTCTTTGTCTGTGCCCTTGAACTGACAGTTCTGAGAATTCTAGGTCAGTAGGCTTAGTCTTAAAGTCTTTGAAGGAAAAAGCAGCAAGAGCTACTGTCCTACATTTTTTGTTCCTTCCTAACCTATATGGAGGTCAATGACTATGGGATTTCAAACGCTGAAGAGGCCTTCTTTGGATTGCAATCTCTCACATCTCCTAAAGGAAAGCATCTCCCCATTTTGAGACAGCAAGAAAATAACAGAATTGCTAGAACATTAGCAGAAAGGACACACAGCATCTCCATTAACCTTCAGTCTATACCAAAATGCTGAAAGTTATTTTCCATGTTGCAGCAATTTCCATAACTGATATTTCCTATTATCTCATGGCAGAAGCTTCAGGAGATGGGAAGCCACTTATGAAAGAAAACCTACAGGATCAGCGTTCCTGTCTGCAGTTGTGGTATGTAGTTTCTAGTTGAAGTAAAAATCAAACAAACAAAAAAACCTTGGTCTTAATTTAGACCCTTAAGTCTTGATCTTTCCTTACATTCTCCAATGTATGTAAGCTTCCCAATCTTTATTGGACTTGACATATTATCATTAAATGCTATATTTATTTTCCTAGAGTGGTGGGATCTGACATTCTACTTTCAGTCTTCATGGTCTCCTAGAGATTGGAACCTGCTTCTACCTTGGGGAGCATCTCTTTTTCCTACATTTCCATTCTTGGTCCCATAGGATCCTCTAGTCCTTGGAATTTATTCATCTCATTCAAACAGCCTTTTCTCTTTTCATGATGCTTTCCCTGATACTCTTGCCACTTTTCAGGTTACTTTAGTTCATAGGCCAATCTTAAATGAATATCGTCTCTTAAAATTTGCCTCTACTACCTGGAATAGGTATAGGCACCAAATGAATTCCATGTACAGAATAGCTCAGTTATAATCCTAAGCCACCTAAACTCCAAGTCCCTTTGGTCAACTAAAAAGATATCTTGAAGGTTATGATATAACCTTATATCCCTGGCTCCATATAACAGCCATCATACTTGTTTGGATGGCATACACTCCCTGGGCTATGCTTCTCTCTTAATTCCTTTTTATACTCTTCCTTGATGCACTGGAAAATTCCCTGGAACCTAATCTGTATATGTATTGCCTCCAAATTCTCTGGTTTAGGTTTTCAAGTCTCCACTAACAGTTCCTCTCTCCAGATTTTCCTAAACTGTAAAGCATGGTCTCATAAGCAAGAGAATTCGATTCTCCTTTGGCTAGGTGGTGACAAACTCCTTTAGAGCCTCATCCCCTTCAGTGGGATTTACCTCATTGAGTTCCACATCCCTCTGGGCACAGAGACTCCGGTTACAACAGAGACTTTAGAAGAATTGAAAGATAGGAGGTGTTAACATTTATTGAGCTCTTAGTATACATCAAATACTGGACTGAGGACTTTACATACTTTACCACTTGGCACACAAATGAGGGTAGCTCCATGATTCAAAGCCTACCTAATGACCTCCTTTCGCCGCTAAACAATAGAATGTGGCATAGATCAAGGAATTTTCAGATAGAATTAAGGTCCCAAATCAGTGGATTTTTGCTTTAACCCAAGGGAAGATTATCCTGGATAGGCTCAACTTAATCAAGCAAAAGGCCTTAAAGAGAGACTCAGCCCTTCTTTAGAGATAATTTTCCCTCCTGCTGACTTACAGAAGTAAACTATCATGTTGAAGGAAGGCCAGGAACTGTGAACAGTCCTAAAATTGTTGAGACTAGCTCGACAAGCAGGGTTTTCAAAGCACGATACAGCAAGAGAATGAGAAACGAGTCACAAGAATTTCGAGAAAAGTGAGGATCAGGGGACCAACACTGCTCCATGGTGAAGGCGCTGAAACTGAATTGAGTAATTAGGAAACAGTAATCAATAACGGATCAGTAATGAAGACCAATATTCTTATCTATAGATTTTCCAGCAGATTCGTAAAACATGTGACTCTGAGATGCCAGTTGGGAAAACCGACTCCGGATCATATCTTGTTTTCAAGATTATGAACTCTTCCCTCTGGACTTGTTCCAAGAGCCATGCCTTATAGCATCCAGTTTATTAATAATTATAAATTTCTTTTGTGGCCCTTGCCGGGGCCTGCTTTTCTTTTATTTTTCCTGTCTCCTACAAAAATCACAACAAAATTAACTCTGTCAATACATATAAGCTAAAAGCAGCTTTTCTAGTTCAAACTCTAGATGAAAATACAGCTCAGTCAACACCTGGAGTGCTGCCTTATAAAACCTCGAGTACAGCACCCAGCTAAGTCATGCCAGACTCGTGACAGAAACTGGGATATATCTGTGTTTTGAGATACTAAGTTTGTGGTAATCCATTATAAAACAATATAAAAATAATACAGATTTTGATGCCTAGAAATGGTACCTAAAAACTTGGAAATAGCTTTGAAATCAGTCAAGTGAACAGAGACTAGAAGAACTTTGAGAGAAAGCCTATATGTTTTCAACAGACTGTTGGTAGAAATCTAATCTTTAAGTATGCCAAAGTGAGATTTCAGAAGAAACTGAGGAACATGTTACTACAAACAAAAGGAGGAAGATTCTTGTTGCAAGGTGACAAAAAGCTTAGCAAAATTATATCTTGGAGTTATGTTCAAGAAAATATTTAAAAGCTGGTTTTATACTTAAGGAGATTTGCAAGTAAAGTTTTAAAAGTGACTCTTGAATTTTTTTTTCTATTTATGATAATATGTGTGAGGATTGAGGAAAGAACTGTTACACAAAAAAGAAACTAAGACCTTACGATTTTGAAATTTCTCACCATCTGTAAGAATTAAAGAGATTCACAGTCTTAATCTTTGTTTAGTATGATTTTATAACTTTTCCCTAAAACTGCAGAAAGATTGAACAGTGAAGGAATCAGGCACAAAAACAGGCCTTCCTATCATTTTAAGGATAAAGGTTCTTTATAAAACTAGAAATAAAACTACCATATGACCCAACAATCCTAATACTGGGCTATATATACCCTGAGAAAACTGTAGTTGAAAGAGACACCCATACCCCAATGTTCAATGCACCACTATTTATAATAGCTAGGATATGGAAGCAAACTAGATGTCCATTGACAGATGAATAGATAGAATTTTGGTATATATATACAACAGAATATTACTCAGCCATAAAAAGGAATGCATTTGATCCAGTTCTAATGAGGTAGATTAACTTAGAGCCTATTATACAGAGTGAAATTAAGTCAGAAAGATAAAAAAATTATGGTATAACACATATATATGAAATCTAGAAAGACAGTATTGATGAACCTGTTTACAGGGCAGCAATGGAAACAATCCTAAAAGATGATGCTATGAAAGTGCTGCACTCAATATGTGAGCAAATTTGAAAAACTCAGCAGTATCCACAGGACTGGAAAAGGTCAGTTTTCATTCCAATCCCAAAGAAAGTAGTGCCAAAGAATGCTCAAACTATCTCACAATTGCACTCATCTTACATGCTAGCAAAGTAATGCTGAAAATTCTCAAAGCTAGGCTTCAGCAGTACATGAACCATGAACTTCCAGATGTTCAAGCTGGTTATAGTAAAGGCAGAGGAACCAGAGATCAAATCACCAACATCCATTGGATCATCAAAAAAGCAAGACAGTTCTAGAAAAACATCTACTTCTGCTTTGTCGACTATGCTAAAGCCTTCGACTGTATGGATGATTACAAACTGTGGAAAATTCTGAAAGAGATGGGAATACCAGACCACCTGACCTGCCTCCGGAGAAATCTGTATGCAGGTCAAGAAGCAACAGTTAGAACTGAACATTGACAATGGACTGCTTCAAATTGGTAAAAGAGTATGTCAAAGGTGTATGTTGTCACCTTGCTTATTTAACTTATATGCAAAGTACATCATGTTAAGTGCCAGGCTGAATGAAGCACAGACTGGAACCAAGATTGCCAGGAGAAATATCAATAACCTCAGTTATGCAAATGACACCACCCTTATGGCAGAAAGCCAAGAAGAACTAAGGAGTCTCTTGATGAAAGTGAGAGAGGAGTGCCAGGGTCCAGCCCTGGCAGGATCCAGGGAATTCGAAGGGGAGACAGCTTCAGCGATCAGGATATGATAGAATTAAAGATATAAAGAGTGGTTAAATAAGGATAGCTCAGTGAGGAAATTCAGTGGAGAAAAGAGGCTGAATAACTTGGTTTATGTGGAAAGCTAATAAAATTCCAAAATAAGGAATTTGCATCATCTACGTAGGCCACAGGCGTCCTCCCATTCTCCCGAAGGAGAGGAGGCACTAAGGCCTCCCCAGTCAGATCTTAGAAGCCCAGGCATAATTAGTAGGCTTGACGAGCCTCCACGCTCCAGGTGGAAATTCAGCCAGAAGGTGAGAGAAAGAACGACATGGGGAGACCAAGCTTTGGTGAAAAAGGCCTGTACTTTATTTTCCAAAGTAGTTTTTATACCTTAAGTTGTACATAGAGGATAATGGGGGAAGGTCAGCAGTCCTTGATTCTTATCAAAGCCAGGTTTTCAAACTTATCATATGCAAAAGTTTAGGTGATTTACATCATCTTCTGGCCAGGAGGCCTGTTAACATTTTATGACCCTTTCTTCAGAAAACTTATTTTTCTCTAAAGGTGATTATTCTAAAGTCAGGTGCCACCCTCCAAAAGCATTAGATAAAGTTGCATTCCTATAGGGCAAAGGTGTAGTGGGCTATAACAAGAAAAGAATTAACTCAAGCGTCCAAGGTTACAAACATTAAAGATTAAAGCTACTAGTTACATTCCTGTACACCAATTATATTAATCAATACACTCCCAGGGACACAGTAGGTAAGGGATATGGAAACTTAGCAGCAAACATTGGCCCAACAAATGAAAAACCCTTCACCAATACAATTTCTAATCAATCTTTTAACTGCTCAAAGGAATCTGTATTTAGACAGTTTAGAACATCTCGTGTCTCTCCTGGTTGGGAGGCTGTGAACAATCACGTGTGGCCGGAAGAACCTGTTCAGGCAGGCTAGAGAACTTCCAAAGGAGTTTGTGAGTTGAAACACTCGTATCACGCCCAGGAACTTTATTAACTGGAGCTGAAAGTTAACTCTTTTTCAGAGAGAGGTGGTGGGGGACAGCCCCCCATAAAGTCAGAGGTGTAGGTGAGAGCACAAATCAGTAAAGTAGGCAGTCTCTGGTTTTGGGGGTAGATGCTCGAGAATTTCCAGGGGGACTCCTGAGGCTTGATCCCGCCTTTGCGTATGCCGAGCTTCCTTTCTCATGACCTTTGCCACAGACGGAGTTCCTCATGCTGGCTCCCGGCAGAGGAAAGTGAAAAAGCTGGCTTAAAACTTAACATCCAGAAAGCTAACATCATGGCATATGGTCCTATCACTTCATGGCAAATATATGGAGAACCAGTGGAAACAGTAACAGACTTTTATTTTTTGGTACTCCAAAATCAATGCAGATGGTGACTGCAGCCATGAAATTAAAAGGTCCTTGCTCCTTGGAAGAAAAGTTATGACCAAACTAGACAGAATATTAAAAAGCAGAGATATTACTTTGCCAACAAAAGTCCATCTAGTCAAAGCTATGGTTTTTCCAGTAGTCATGTATGGATGTGAGAGTTGGATTATCAAGAAAGCTGAGTGCTGAAGAATTGATATATTAAACCAGTGTTGGAGAAGACTCTTGAGAGTCCCTTGGACTGCAAGGAGATCCAACCAGTTCATCCTAAAGGAAATCAGTCCTGAATATTCATTGGAAGGACTGATGCTGAAGCTGAAACTCCAATACTTTGGCCATCTGATGCGAAGAACTGATTCACTGGACAAGACCCTGATGCTGGGAAAGATTGAAGGCTGGAGGCGAAGGGGATGACAGAGGATGAGAGGGTTGGATGGCACCACTGACTCAATGGACATGAGTTAGAGTAAGCTCCAGGAGTTGGTGATGGACAGGGAGGCCTGGCATGTTGCAGTCCATGGGGTCTCAAAGAGTCAGACATGACTGAGCAACTGAACTGAACTGAATGGGAACAGACATAGAGAACAGATTTGTGGACACAGTAGGGGAAGGAGAGGTTGAGACCAATTCAGAGAGTAGCATGGAAACACACATTGCCTACCATATGTAAAATAGATAGCCAGTGGGGATTTGCTATATGATGCAGGGACATCAATCCAGTGCTCTGTGACAACCTAGAGGGGTAGGATGGAAGGTTGGATGGAGGTTCAAGAGGGATGAGACGTATGTATACTTGGCTGATTCATGTTGGTGTATGGCAGAAACCAACACAATACTGTAAAGCAATTTTCCTCCAATTAATAATAATAATAAATAAATAAAATTCATTTTAACTACACCCTCCCCAAAAAAAAGGATAAGGGTTTGCCTCACAAATATCAACCAAACCAGAAGTCCTCTAGGGAGCTTAAGGGTACTGTTTCCTACTGCTTCAGTGGGAGGGCAAGGCTTAGAGGGTTTGTCTGGAAAAGATCTATAAATGTGGCTTTTGCCTAGAGGAGTGAATCCCACTGACATTTTAAGAAGATCCACAAAGTTCTTGAGAAAATCTGTTTAGCAGAAATATTACTAAGCTGATGTTGGAGAGAGTGTCTGTTTATGTATGTCAGATGTAGCTGGTTTAGAGTATTGTTCAACTCCCCTATGTGCCACTGATCTTCTAATTGTTTCTCCATATGGAAAGTACAGCATTGAAATCTCCAACTATTATTTTAGAACTGTATATTTCTGCTTTCACTTCTCAATTTTTGCTTCATATGTTTTTAGAGTTCTGTTGTTAGGTTCCTAGGTTTATATCTTAAACTACCACACAATTGCACTCATCTCACATGCTAGTAAAGTAATACTCAAAATTCTCCAAGCCAGGCTTCAGCATGACGCTGAACCATCATACTTGAACGGTTCATACATGAACCGTCAACTTCCAGATGTTCAAGCTGGTTTTAGAAAAGGCAGAGGAACCAGAGATCAAATTGCCAACATCCGCTGGATCATGGAAAAAGCAAGAGAGTTCCAGAAAAAACATCTATTTCTGCTTTATTGACTATGCCAAAGCCTTTGACTGTATGGATCACAATAAACTGTGGAAAATTCTGAAAGAGATGGGAATACCAGATCACCTGACCGGCCTCTGGAGAAACCTATATGCAGGTCAGGAAGCAACAGTTAGAACTGGACATGGAACAACAGACTGGTTCCAAATAGGAAAAGGAGCACGTCAAGGCTGTATATTGTCACCCTGCTTATTTAACTTATATGCAGAGTACATCATGAGAAACGCTGGGCTGGAAGAAGCACAAGCTGGAATCAAGATTGCCAGGAGAAATATCAATAACCTCAGATATGCAGATGACACCACCCTTATGGCAGAAAATGAAGAGAAACTAAAAAGCCTCTTGATGAAAGTGAAAGAGGAGAGTGAAAAAGTTGGCTTAAAGCTCAACATTCAGAAAATGAAGATCATGGCATCTGGGGTCGCAACAAGTTGGACATGACTGAGCAACTGAACTGAGCTAATGGGTTCACATTTTAATCAATATTTAGTGTTCCTCCTTGCCTCTGTAACAATTTTTGACTATTTTATCTTATCTTAACACTGATACCTCAGTTCTCTTTTAGTAACTATTTACCTGGAATGTCCTTTTCCATTCTTTTACTTTTGACCTATTTGTCTTGGATATAAAATGAGTCTTTTCTAGACAGCATATAATAGCATTTTGCTTTTTAATCTATTTTGAGAATATTTACCTTCTAATAGAAGAATGTAATCCATTTATAATTACTGATAATGAAACATTCATTTCTGCAATTTTGCTTTGTCTTTTGTATGTTTCATATCTTGTTTGTTCCCCAATGTCACCATTAACTGTCTTCTTTTGTGTTTGCTATTTTTGTAGTGTATATGATTTTGATTCACTTCTAATTTATTTTCTGTGTATTTTAAAGTTATTTTAGCATTGGTTGTGCTGGAGCTTACAATTAACCTCACAAACATGTCACAATCTATTTTGAATTAATATCATATTAACTTCCATAGGTATATAAAAATTCTGATCCTTCATTTCTCCATCCCTCCCCCCTTTATGTTACTGTGTCACAAATTACATCTTTCTACTTTGTGTGCCCATTTAACATAGGCTTATCATTATCATTTTATGATTTGTCTTTTTGATCAAATTGGGAAAGAAAAAGGAGTCACAAATGAAAAATACGCTAATACTGGCTTATATATTCCTTTACCTGTGTTATTTCTTCCTGTGGCTTCAAGTTTACTGTCTAGTGTCCTTTCATTTGCTCCTGAAGGACTCTTTTTAGCATTTCCTATAGGACACATCTAGCATCACCAAATCAATGAACATGCATTTGAGCAAACTCCAGGAAATATAGTGAAGGACATGGAAGCCTGACAGGCCACAGTCCACAGGGTCACAGAGACTCGGACACAACTCAGCAACTGAACAAATAGGACACATCTACTAAAAATAAATTCCCTTAGCATTTGTTAATCTGGGAATGTCTTAACGTCTCCTTTATTTTTGAATGATAGTTTTGCCAGGTATAGAGTTATGAACTTTCTCTTCCTTTAGGTACTTTAAATATGTCATCTCATTGCCTTCTGGCCTCCATGGTTTCTGCTAAGATGTCCAGTCTTTTTCTTAATGAGTCTGCCTTATATAGGACAGTCATTTCTCTTTTGTTGCTTTCAAGGTTCTTCCTTTGTCTCTGCCTTTAAAAGTTTTATTAGAACATGTCTCAGGGTGGATCTCTTGTGTTTTTCCTTCCTAAAGTTCATTGAGCTTCTTGAATGTATAGATTCATGTGTTTAATCAAAGTATGACTTGTTGGTCATAGTTTCTTCAAAATTCTTTTATATCCCTTTCTCTGTGTTTTCTCCTTATGGAACTTCCATTCTTTGATGTTCTATTATTGACGGTGTCTCACAGATCTCATAGGCTCTCTTCATTTTTGCTCATTCCCTTGTCTTTATGTTCCTCAGACTGGGTAATTTTAAATGACTTGTTTTCAAGTTCTGTGATTTTCAACTCTGACTGCTCAAATCTGATGTTGAAATTCTTAGTGAAGTCATTGCCGATATTGTAGTTTTTAACATAGAGTTAGTTTGGTCCCTTTTTATAACCTGCATCTCTTTAGAGGTGTACACTGTTTGAGGAATATCATTCCCCTGGAGTTATACAATTTTTGTCCATGATTTCCTTTAGTATTTTGAGCATATTTAAGCCAGTTGAATTAAAGGCCTTGCTGAATAACTTCTATGAGTTGACTCCTCATAGATAGTTTCTATTAATTTTTCTGTGAATGGGTCATATTTTCTTGTTTTTTTGCAAGTTTTTTAAATTTTTTGTGGAAAACTGAACATTTTGAATGTTATAATAATATAACTCTTGAAATCATATACTGTCTCGTGCTCAGGGTTTGTTTTGGTTGGTTCCTGTGGGTTTTGGTTATATGCCTAGCACTTTTCTACCATTTTCTGTAAAAATATTAGTGGTATGTGCTCTCAGAAATGTGTCCTTTTTCTTATGGTAAGTTTATGCATTGTTTGAGTTTTTTTGCCTGGAGACAAAACAAAAACATACCCAAACAAGCAACAGCAAGAAAAAAAACACCTCTCTTTGCGTACTGGCTCAGTGTTTAGCATGCTTTCAATGCTTTGCTGTTCAGTCACTCAGTCATGTCCAACTCTTTGTGCCGCCATGGACTGCAGCATGCCAGGCTTTCCTGTCCATCACATTGCCCAGAGCTTGCTCAAACTCCAATACTTTGGCCACCTGATGCAAAGAACTGACTCATTTGAAAAGACCCTGATTCTGGTAAAGATTGAAGGTGGGAGGCGAAGGGGATGACAGAGGATGAGAGGGTTGGATGGCACCACTGACTCAATGGACATGAGTTTTGGTAAACTCCAGGAGTTGGTGATGGACAGGGAGGTTTGGTGTGCTGCAGTCCATGGGGTCACAAAGAGTTGGACATGACTGAGCGACTGAACTAAACTGAGTAAGTATACAGGCATATCTTATTTTATTGTGCTTTGTGGATGTTGTGTTTTTATAAAGTGAAGTTTTGTGGCAACACTGCTTATGCAAGTCTATTGGCACCAATTGTTTTTTCTCTCCATAACCCCTGGCAACACTGAGCTTTTTTACAGTCTCCATAGTTTTGACTCTACTATTTCATATAGTTGGAGTCATAAAGTATGTAGCATTATCATACTGGGTCTTTCATACGGCAATGTGATTTAATATTATTCTGTGTCTTTCATAGCTTAATAGCTCTTTTTTTTTTTTTTTTTTTTGCTAAACAGTAATAATAACATAGACAGCATATTAAAAGGTAGAGACATCACTTTGTCAACACAGGTCCATATTGTCAAAGCTATAGGTTTTCTAGCAGTTATGTACAGGTGCGAGAGTTGGACCATAAAGAAAGCTGAATGCTATTGTGCTGCTGAAGAAGACACTGTCTTTATAAATTAAGTTGGGAAGAACAGATGCTTTAACAATATTGAACATAAATATCTCTCCATTTATATAGATATTACTTGATTTCTTTCATCAGAGTTTTGTAGTTTTCCCTATATACATCTTGCATGTATTTTATCAGGTTTATATCTAAGTATTTCTTTTGTGACAGTGCTAGTTTAAATGGTATTGTGTTTTTAATCTCAAATTCCAATTGCTTATTGCTAGCATATTAAAAAACAATAGTTTTTGTATGCTAACCCTTATATTCTACAACCTTGTTGTATTCACTTATCAGCTCTAGGAGATTTTTTGTTGAGTCTTTGGCATTTTTAAGATAGTGTCATCTACAAACAAAGACATGTTTTATTTATTTCTTCCCAATCAATATATTTTTATTTCTTTATCTTATTAACTAACTCTTCCAATAGAATGCGTGATAGGAGTGATGAGAGGGCATATCCTTAACCTATTTTTCTTTACGAGGAAAGCTTCTAAGGTCCTTACCATTAAGTGTAATGTTAATAGTAGGGCTTTTGTTAATGTCTCTTATCAAGTTCAGTAAGTTCCCCTCTATTCTTAGCTTGCTGGAAGTTTTAATAATGAGTAAGTATTGGGTTTTGTCAAATGGGTTCTCTCCATGTGGTTTTTCTTCTTAGTTCGTTGTAGTATATTGCATGAATTGATTCTGAACGTTGAATCCACTTTGCTTACCTGAAGTAAATCCTACATGGTTGTGGTATATAACTCCTTTTTACATTATTAGATTTAATTTGTTAATTTTTTTCATAAGAGATATAGGTTTTCAGTTTTCTTTCTTGTAGTCCTAAGTAGTCCTTAACTCATTTTGGTATTAGGGTAACACTGACCTCATGAACTAAATTAGGAAGTATTCCTTCTGTTTCTGTCCTCTGAAAGAGATTGCAGATATTTGGTACAGTTTCTTCCTTAAATGTTTGGTAGAAGAGGGTTCCCTTTTCTCCCCACCCTCTCCAGCATTTATTGCTTGTAGACTTTTGGATCACAGCCATTCTGACTGGCATGAAATGGTACCTCATAGTGGTTTTGATTTGCATTTCTCTGATAATGAGTGATGTTGAGCTGTTGATTGGAATGCAAACTAGTACAGCCACTATGGAGAAAAGTGTGGAGATTCCTTAAAAAACTGGAAATAGAATTGCCTTATGATCCAGCAATCCCACTGCTGGGCATACACACTAAGGAAACCAGAAGGGAAAGAGACACGTGTACTCCAATGTTCATCGCAGCACTGTTTATAATAGCCAGGACATGGAAGCAAGCTAGATGTCCATCAGCAGATGAATGGATAAGAAAGCTATGGTACATATACACAATGGAGTATTACTCAGCCATTAAAAAGAATACATTTGAATCAGTTCTAATGAGGTGGATGAAACTGGAGCCTATTATACAGAGTGAAGTAAGCCAGAAAGAAAAAGACCAATACAGTATACTAATGCATATATGTGGAATTTAGAAATATGGTAACAATAACCCTGTATACGAGACAGCAAAAGAGACACTGATGTATAGAACAGTCTTTTGGACTCTGTGGGAGAGGGAGAGGGTGGAATGATTTGGGAGAATGGCATTGAAATATGTATAATATCATATATGAAATGAGTCGCCAGTCCAGGTTCGATGCACGATACTGGATGCTTGGGGCTGGTGCACTGGGACGACCCAGAGGGATGGTATGGGGAGGGAGGAGGGAGAAGGGAGGAGGATTCAGGATGGGGAACACATGTATACCTGTGGCAGATTCATTTTAATATATGGCAAAATCAATACAATAGTATAAAGTTAAATAAAATAAAATTAAAAAAAATATGTTTGGTAGAATTCACCAGTGAATCCCATTGGGACTGGAGCTTTTTATTTTGGATGGTTGTTAAATATTGATTCAGTTTTTTTTTAACAGACACAGGCCTATTCAGATTATTTATTTCCTCTCATGTAAGCTTAATAGTTTATTGTCTTCCAAGGAATTGATACATTTTATCTAGGCTATCAAATATGAGAGCAAACATTTTCATAGTACTCTTTTTTCATCCTCAAAGTCTATAGAATTCATATCCATAACCCCTATTTTATTTCTGATATTAGTAATTTGTATCTTCCCTCTTTTCACAGTCTGAGTTATTAGTTTTGTTAGTATTTCCAAAGAATCATGTTATACTTTTACTGATTTTTTTCTATTGATTTCCTGTTTTCATTTTTATTGGATTTTTAGTTCTGATTTCTTTTCTCTTGCTTATTTGGATTGAATTTTCTTGTTATTACCTCAGATGGAAACTTAGATTATTGTTTTCATATAATTATTCTTTTGTTATGTATGCATTCAATGTAAATTTCCATCTAGGCACGGCTTTCACTGTAGCCCACAAATTTTGATAAGTTGTATAATCAAATGTTTCTTTTTTTTTCCTGTGTTAGTTTGACAGTTATATATTCTTGACTCTTATACTTGAGATTGTACTAGAAATTGCAACATATATTCTACAAAATCAATACAACCTTTGTCCTTCCTCTCAAATACCTCAAAGAACTGAGGGTCCTTTAAGTCCATTTGGCTGCACACTCCAGCATAAATGCAATTGTCACCATGTATTTTAAACCCCACTGTTTTGTGCATTTATTTAGATTTTTCCATATATTTATTCCTTTGTTGCTCACCATCTTTTCCTGCATCTCTGACTATTCATTGGTGATATTTTCCTTCTCCTGAAAAAACATGCCCTAGTAGTTCCTTCAACGTGCATTTCCAGGTAGCAAATTCTGTTACTGTGCTGTTTTCAATGTTTTTCTACCACCATAATTCTTTAAGGATATTTTTAACTTTGTATAGAATCCTACTTTATCAGCTATTTTCTTTCAGTAGATTTAACCCTCCATGCTACTGCCTTCTGGCTTCCATCAGTGCTGTTGAGGTCATCATTCTCTCTAATTATTATTTGAAGATAAACTCTGCTTTTCTCATACAGTCCTCAGAATGGGAGAAAGTAATAGCAAATGAAAAAACTGACAAAGAATTAATCTCTAAAATATACAAGCAGCTCATGTAGCTCAATACCAGAAAAATGAACAATCCAATCAAAAAGTGGGCAAAAGATGTAAAAAGACAGTTCTCCAAAGAAAACATACACATGGCTAATAAACACATGAAAAGATGCTAAACATCACTCCTTATTAGATAAATGCAAATCAAAACCACAATGAGGTATCATCTCACATTGGTCAGAATGGCCATCATCAAAGTCTATAACAATAAATGCTGGAGAGGGTATGGAGAAAAGGGAATGCTCTTACACTGTTGGTAGGAATGAAAACTGGTACAGCCACTATGGAGAACAGTGTGGAGATTCCTTGAAACTGGAATAGAACTGGTATACCACCCAGTTATCCCACTGCTGGGCATACACTCCAAGGAAACCAGAATTAAAAGAGACACATGTACCCAGTGTTCAGTGCACCATTATTTACAATAGCCGGGACATGGACTGGAGAAGGCAATGGCACCCCACTCCAGTACTCTTGCCTGAAGAATCCCATGGATGGAGGAGCCTGGTGGGCCGCAGTCCATGGAGTCTCTAAGAGTCGGACACGACTGAGCGACTTCACTTTCACTTTTCACTTTCATGCATCGGAGAAGGAAATGGCAACCCACTCCAGTGTTCTTGCCTGCAGAATCCCAGGGACAGGGGAACCTGGTGGGCTGCCGTCTAGGGGGTCGCACAGAGTCGGACACGACTGAGGTGACTTAGCAGTAGCAGGGACATGGACGCAACCTATATGTCCATTGGCAGATGAATGGATAAGGAGGTTGTGGTAGATACACAATGAAATCAGTTCAGTTCAGTCTCTCAGTCGTGTCCAACACTTTGTGACCCCATGAATCACAACATGCCAGGCCTCCCTGTCCATCACCAACCCCTGGAATGAAATATTACTCAGCTATTAAAAATAATACATTTGAGTCAGTTCTAATGAAATAGATGACCCTGGAGCCTATTATACAGAGTGAAGTAAGTCAGGAAGAGAAAGACAAATACTGTATAATAACACATATATATGGAATTTAGAAAGATGGTACCGATGATCTTACATGCAGGCCAGCAAGGGAGACATAGATGTAAAAAACAGACTTTTGAACTCAGCAGGAGAAAGTGAGGATGGGATGATTTGAGCAAATACCACTGAAATATGTATATTACCATATGTAAAATAGATGACCAGTGCAAGTTCAATGTATGAAGCAGAGCATCACAAATAGGTCTGGGACAACCCAGGATAGGATGGGGAGGAAGATGGGAAGGTGGGTTCAGAATTGTGGGGGACACCTATGTACCTGTGGCTGATTCATGTTGATGTATGGCAAACCATCACAATACTGTAAAGTAATTATTCTCCAATTAAAATATATTAATTTTAAAAAATCTGCCTTTCTGTAAATGTTTTGCTTTTCCTATTGTATTTTCTGCAGTTTCACTATGATATGTCTGATTGTGAATTTCTTTTATTTGTCTTCCGAGGTATATGCCAAGGTATCCTAAATGTTGTCTTTAATTTGTAATGGAAGTGTTTCACTTACTTCAAATTTATTTACCTCTTCCATCAGATATTATTTCACTATTAAATTCCTTGAGACTTCAAAGAATTTGCCTTAAAAATTTATCTAGATATTTTAGGTAACTTAGTTGGAAAAGTTCTCTTTTTTAATTAATTTATGTTTTGGCTGCACTGGGTCCTTATTGCTGTGCGCAGGCTTTCTCTAGTTGCAGTAAGTGGGGGCTACTCTAGTTGCAGTGCTCATATGCACACTGCATCTATCTCATTCACATCCTGTCTTCACTTCCTTTGCATATATACCCAGGGCTTCTCATTGTGGTGGCTTCTATTATTGTGGAGCACAGCCCCTAGGGCACACAGGTTTTAGTAGTTGCAGCACATGGGCTCAGTAGTTGTGGCTTGTGGGCTCTAAGCACAGGCGCAGGTGTTGTGGTGCTCGGTCTTAGTTGCTCTGTGGTATGTGGGATCTTCCTGGACCAGGGATCGAACCAGTGTTCCCTGCATTGCAAGGCAGATTCCTAACCACTGTCCACCAGAGAAGCCCAGAAAAGCTGTTTTTTGAATTACTGAGTCTGCCATTAAATTTAGATTCAAATTTTAGTGACACTGGGGAAGATGAAAAGCACAAAATCAAAATGACTGTAAGATGAGATGACAATTATATGATTCAATAAAGACAAAATGAAGGAAAAATCTAGGGGAGAGATAGTAGGGGATTAAAAAAGAATTGAGATTTAGGAGAGATTGAAAAGGATAATTTGAAAGGACATGAAACTACATTCAAATTATGAGGAAGAAGGATGCATAGGATTATAACAGTGACATTCAGTAGGACAGGAAATACAAGAAGAGAGGAAACCTGAATTATGTGTGAAGTTGAAACATGTGAAATCTCATCTCATATAATATGTCTCATAGACGGTGGGGTTAAAAACAACATTGAGAAAACACTGAATATAAGAGTATTTGATTCTACATACACACATTAAGATGGCATCAGCAGATAAAGAGAATTTGATTATATATATATATAGTTTATAACATAAAATATATATATATATAATATAATGATATTAACTTGTGTCAGAGGAAGAGTAAGAAGTGGGTGAAAAGTATAAATCAGCTAAGAAGTGCATTTAATTTATTGAGATAAATTAACATATAACCTTGCATAAGTCTAAGGTATACTAGATGCTGATATGATACATGTTTATATTACCATATGACCAAGATAGAATTAGCTAACACCTCTATCACATCATAGTACCATGTCTTTATTGTGGTGAGAACAATTAAGATCAAGTCTCTTGGCAACTTTGAAGTTTATAATACAGTATATTGTTTATAATCACTATGTGTGCTATATGTGCTCTGCTTAGTTGCTCAGTCATGTCCATCTCTTTGTGACCCCATGAATTGTAGCCCGCCAGGCTCCTGTGTCTTTGAGGATTCTCCAAGGCAAAAATACTGGAGTGGGTTGCCATGCCCTCTTCCAGGGGATCTTCCCAACCTAGGGATCAAACCCAGGTTTCCTGCATTGCAGGTGGATTCTTTACCATCTGAGCCATCAGGGAAGCCTAGATGTCTAAGACTTATTTATCTACTGATGGCACATTTGTACCTTTAAACAGTATCTCCCTAATTCCTACATCTTCCAACCCACCATACTACTTGGTTTTACAAGTTTGGCTTTTTTAGATTTCACATGTAAGTGATATTATACAGAATTTCTCTTTCTTGGTCTGACTTATCTCACTTAGCATAATGCAGTCAAGGTCCATCCATGTTGTCACACACAAATGGCAGGACTTCCTTTTTCTCGTGACTGTATAATATTCCACTGTGTGTCTGTTCTCTGCACACACATGTGCATGCTGTATCACATATCCTTTATCTATTAAGCCATGGACTGACACTTAGGCTGTTTCCATACCTTGGCTATTGTGAATAACGATGCAGTAAACATGGGGGTGCATATATCTCTTCAGTATCCTGTCTTCACTTCCTTTGCATATGTACCCAGGAGTGGAATTGCTCGGTAATATTGTGATCCTAATTTTCATTTTTGAGGAAACTCTACAATCCTTTCCATAGTGGTTAAACCAACTTAAATTCTCAGCAACAGTACACAAGGGTTCCCTTTTTTCCACACCCTCCTAGCATTTATTATTTGTAGACTATATGATGATGGCCATTATGATTGGTTTGAGGTGATACCTCATTATGTTTTGACTTGCATTTCCCTAACAATTAACAATGTTGAGTGACTTTTCATGAGCCTGTTTGTCATCTGTATGTCTTCTTTGGAGAAACATCTATTTATTCTTTGCCTACTTTTTCCTAATATTCTTTTAATGTAGCGATCCAATTTTCCCACCACCACTTACTGGAATTATCTTTTTTCCATTGTTTTCTCATCTCTTTTGTCATTGGTTATTGACCATAAGTATGTTGGTTTATTTCTGGGCTCTCTGTTCCATTGATCTATATGTTTGCTTTTATGCCAATGTCATGTTGTTTTGATTAATGTAGCTTTGTTGTAGAATCTGAATAGGGAACGTGATACATCCAGCTATTTTTTTTCTCCAGTCAGCTTTGGCAATTGAGTGTTTTGTGGTTCCAAAAAAATTTTTAGAATCATTTTGTCCTACTTTTGTGAAAGTGTCCTGGGTATTTTGATAGTGATTGCATTAAATCTACAGATTGCTTTGGATAATATGGCCATTTTTAACAATATTAATCCTTCTAATCAAGGAACACAGGATATCTTCCCATTCCTTTTTATCATTTTCACATTCCTTCATCAGTGTTTATAGTTTTCAGAATATAGGTCTTTCACCTTCTTGGTTAAGTTTATTCCCTGGTATTTTATTCTTTTCACATAAATGGGATTGTTCCCTAAATTTTTTTTATGATAGTTCACTATTAGTGTATACAAAAGCAACAGATTTCTGCAAATTAATCACAGAATTCTGCATTTTAACATGCCACGGGCTAACTGAGTGTCTTTTCTTCCCACAGCCATGGACACAGCAGAGTCTAGGCCCGATGAACCTCCGTTTAGAGGCAAAAATGGGCAAGATCTCCAAGAGATGCTCAGAGAAGTAGCACTGGCAATTGAGTGCTAGTTGTCAAAGCTGCAGGAACACCTGGGTGTGACTTCTGCCCATGCCTTACAACACCTAGAAGAAAAAGACCTCCAGAAACTGAAATGCCAGGTGCAACATTCTTGGGAGAAAAGGGCCCTGGAGAAATTGCTTAACCTGTCACACTCAAATACTCTTTCAGAGTTACAGGAGTCTTGGGTGGAATCATTAAAGAAAAGGCAGAAGGAGGCAGAACAGGCACTGCAGGAACAAAGAGAAATGCTGTCAGAACAGAGGCAACAACAGGAAGAAGCAGTGAGGAAAAAGGAAGCAGCGCTGTGGCAAACAATGGAGATACCCAAAGAGTTTTGGCCATCTCCTGAAAACCCCCTAGGAGAAGTCATGGAAGATATGCAGAGACAACTCAACCTCATGGAAGGGGCATTTTCTCACAGGAAAAATCTTCCAGATAGAGAACTGGTGAGACATGCTTCTGGAGGACTAGCTCTACAGGGAATTTACAAAACCAGTAACCAAAGGTGTCTTATGGAGAAGAGAGAGGAGCTACTCTGTGTCCCCAGGGAGTTTGTACTCCGTGGCCCTGAGCAGAGTACACAGGTGCTAATGAAGGAATTTACATCTTCTCAAGAAGAATCCATGTTCACTCAGACTGTAGAGAAGCTGGGCTTCAGTGTAACTGCCTTAGCAAAGGGTAGAGGTTGGGGATTTAGCCTGGAAGCCAGTATGGATCAGAGCATGCATTCAGAATCCAAGAAAATACAACAGTCAAATTCTAAACACTCTTATTTCTGCTCAACTATATTCATCTATATCCCACTGGCCTCCTTCTACTTTCCCATTGACCAGCTCCAACTTTCCAATGCTGCTCTCCAGGATTTAAAATACATTGAAGACCTTGTGAGTCAGTCAGAAGACCCAGACAAACTACTCTTGCTGAAGCATAGGACTGAAGCCTTCTTCCAGAGGTTTGGGTCTTATGCTAACCAGGGCCCTCTGCACTTGGGAGGAATCTACTGGTGGAAAACCATTTCAGAGGGTTTCCAAAAAGAACGGCTGGCAGAAGTGAAGCAGCAAGCAGCAGAGGCCCTGGATATTCTCATAAGGGGCAGTTACAGTGGCTCTGGAGTGAACATTGGTACAGGTCTGGATATGTCAGACTCTCATTCGGAAAAAGCCTCTCAGAGAACAACCTTCCAAAATCTCCAAACCAAAGTCAAATTATCTGTGGCCCAGACAGGTGGCCCACCAGAAGCAAATGGCTTTTTAAACTGGAAAGCTGGTCTAGTTGCCAATAATCAAACCTGGTGTGTCATTGACCGTGGACTTCAGCTGGTACCTGTTTGGGACATTGTCCTCTCTGGTCACAGAAGTGATTTTAAGGATCCTCGTAAAGTAGCCAACTGTCTGAAAGACCACTATACTGTTCTAACTGAACTCACTGCCCAGATCCAGGAGGGAGAATTACTGAGTATTGAGAAGGAGGCTAGGATCTTCCTACAGGATGTGAAATCCTGGGATGTTTTTGATCCTGAAGAACAGCTTAAAAGGCTGATAAATTTCATGCAAAGATTGAGTCAAAAAACTGAAAGTTATACCATTTGGACTAATATATGCCTCAACGACTGGGGTCTGCAGAATTTTCTGGTAAACACTGTCAACTTTTGCAAAAAATCTTCCATTTATGGAACGAAATTTATTAAATCTCAGTTGAGCAGTCTTTTGGATCCTCACATCTATACAGTAAGAAACTTTCCTCAGGCTCACTCCATTATGCAGTGGATATTTCAGTCAGACCAAAAGGAAGACAATGTCTATATCGCCCAATTTTCTGAGTTAATTGAAATATTTAAAAAAGCACAGAATGACCTTAGGGAAGTAAAGGCCAACTCCGAATCTACAGAGTTGGTGGAGGAAGCTCAAAGAAAGCTGACTTATGAGGTCAGCTTGTCTCTTGGGTGCTTCTTGAAATACCTCCGAGAAACAGGGAAGCCAGACACACACATCTTGCTACTTTTGATAGCATCTGGTGCAGGATATCATGTGGTTGACAATACATTTCAGTATCTCCTGGGGCATGATGAGTTACACTTCCTATTGGACAAAATGCAAACTGTGCAAAATAAATACCAAGAGCTCAAAAATATTTGCAACTACAGGGCTCAGACATTCCTGGTGCTCACAGGTTTGACAGCAACAGCGGGCACCAAAGCTGTTTCTCAGGAGGAGAAAACGCAACGCTTGGCATTGATCAAACATCACATGGGACAATCTTTGACTAAAGAAGTTTTATATGTCCTCACCAAACCTGGAGATCATGATTGGGAAAACCTAGAAAAAGACTTGAGACTGCTCATTGATGGGAAATATGAGGCTGCTGTCTCTTCATTGCAAGTGGAGGAGGTGATAAAAGAATTGCAAAGTGTCTTCCATGAAAAGAAAGAGTGCCATGAACCACATGATAATGAAAAGAAAAAGGTGAAAGTCATAGAAAATGGAGCCTTCCAAGACTTACTCCAGCGTCTAGGCCTAGAACATTACTACCCAAGAAAAATGAGCAGAGCTAACTTCCAACTGATCCACAAGACTTCTGTGCACAACACCCAGCCCTGCTCTGAAAGAGAACTTCCCTTCTATTTCCTACAGAAGCTATTGATGCTGGATTATGGGCTGAGATACCTGGTCATCAAACATGAAGAATACACAGAGAACCAAGTCTATTCAAGCACCTCAAATCAAGAAAAGGAGGCTTTTGATCCATATGAAGATCTACTTGAAGAAAGTGTTAATCCTACTAAGCCTTCAGTAGCCACTAATCTCAGACCCTATGTTCACCCTATGGATATTCAGATGGCAATTCTTCACTGTGCAGATGATTTTGCTAGACAGTATATTTTGGACAAACTTTCCATTTGTCAGTTTGCCCTCCCCCTTCTCATACCTAATCCTTGCAGTGCTCAAATTGAATTCTCTCTCTGGTCTCTCAGACAAATTCGAAGGAGCTGGCAGCAAGTAGGGAAATCAATAAATGAGGAGAAGGACAATTACAAGAATCACCAGATGTGTCATGTTTCTGTCCCCATTGTGTCCTTTATTAGAGTTGGAACTGGCTTCTCTGCTTCCAAATCACAGATCATGAACTGTCTTCTCAGTGAACGCAAACATGATGTCTTTTTTCACCAACACTGCAAAGGCAGCCGCAGAGACTGTCTCTTGATGGGAGGAGTGGTGGAAGTCGCCTGGTTCTGTCCTGGGGGGGAAGAGCAGGACAGATTTGATAAGTGCTTGACCTTTACCAATCTTCATGGAGATGCAAAGGAATATGAGAAGCAACTCGCCTTTTTGAAGGAAGTTTCTTCCATAATTGTGATCCTGATGTCAATTTCTGATGACAATAAAGGAAACCGAAAAATAGTCAGTGACATGTGTCAGTCATCAAAACCTTTAATCTTTTTGCTTGATGATAAAGGAAAAGTCACAGTCGATAATTCTGGCCCAAGAGTGAGAATTGGGATCAGGAACAGAAATGAAGCAGAATTAATAGAGGAGCTCACAACTACAATCAAACATTTGCTGGAGCTCTCTAACACTGCACTCAGTTTGGAGAACTGTGCCCAAGTTGCTCGCAAGCAAGGAATGCTTATTGATGAAGACCAGAAAGATTGCAGGAAAGCCAAAGAAAAGGCAGAGGGTCTAATAACCCTATTGAGGAAATAGGAATACCTCAGGTCAAGGAAAGCATACTACCTCTTCAGGGAAAACTGTGGCAACTTTGGTGTAAAAAGGACAAAGAACTCTATCATCTGAGAGAAAAGGGGAAACACAGCATTGAACAACACAAAAGTGAGACTGAGACAGAAAAACAAAAGATAAGACATGAACAGTTAAGAAAAGCCTTTCCTCTCAACGCTTTAATGCGTTCTGTCCTTGAAATTTTCCAAAATCATTCAGAAACTCACACCAAACTCTACTTCCTCCAATGGCTGAATGTAGCTTTGGACAACCTGACTGCAGGACACTTGGAAAATCTAAATGAGAAGAAAAAGGCATTGGTTCAAAAAAAAAAGCAAGAGGCCACAAAGAGTAGCTCTCTGAAAGACTGGCAAAAAGAGATAGAAGCTATTTCCAGACAGATTAATGACTGCGCCTTGGGAATTGAGCACATTCTCAGAGAAGCTGGCCAGATCTATGAAGCTCTGGAAGAAGCTTCACCCACGAAAGATACCCTATTTCTCTCCCTTCCCCACATTGCTGCAAATCTGATGATATCTGGTGTTCCCATTGAGCTGCTGGATGGGGATGTTTCATATGTGCCTCTGAGGTGGGTGGCAGCTGTTTTTGACAAGCTCTCTGAGAAACTTGGAAACAAGGAGCTCTTTGTTCTGTCAGTCCTTGGCCTGCAGAGCTCAGGGAAGTCCACCCTGCTGAATGCCCTTTTTGGGCTGCAGTTCACTGTCAGTGCTGGGAGGTGTACCCGGGGGGCCTACATGCAGCTTCTGAAAGTGGAGGAGACATTCACAGCTGAACTTGGCTTTGACTTTGTGCTTGTTGTGGACACAGAGGGAGTTCGAGCCCCAGAACTCAGCAACAAGTCCCAGAATCACGACAATGAGTTGGCAACCTTTGTCATCGGACTTGGAAACTTGACTCTGATCAATATTTTTGGGGAAAATCCATCAGAAATACAAGATATTCTACAAATAGTTGTCCAAGCTTTTCTGAGGATGAAACAAGTAAAAATCTCTCCCAGTTGCCTCTTTGTCCATCAGAATGTGGGGGAAGTTACAGCTAAAGACCAAAATGTGGATGGAAGAAGGCGGCTTGAGGAGAGATTGGATGAAATGGCAGCAATAGCAGCTGAAGAAGAGCAGTGCTCCGATGTAAGCTGCTTTAGTGATGTCATTAAGTTTGACGCCAATACCCACGTCTACTACTTTGCTCACCTCTGGGATGGCAATCCCCCAATGGCCCCTCCCAATCCTCGCTACAGCCACAATGTTCAGGAACTAAGAAACAGAATTCTTGTGACTGCCCAACAGGCATCTAGGGGAAGCATCATGAAGATATCAGATGTAAAATTCCGAGTTCAAGATTTGTGGAGAGCTCTACTGAATGAGAACTTTATTTTCAGCTTCAAGAACACTCAAGAAGTCATAGCCATGAGCAAGCTGGAAACCATGTATAACTCTTGGACATGGGAGCTGAGGAGTCATGTGCAGAGATTACAGGACCAGCTGATCATCCAGATACAGAATGGAAAAATCCAGACATGTGAAACATATACCCTGGAGGCTCAAGTTACAGAGATATATGAAGCCATCAAGCAAAAACTTGAAAAATATTTTAATGAAGACCCAGATAGTGAAGTGCTGATTCAGTGGAAAGGAAATTTTGAAAATAAACTCATAACCCTTAAAGAGGCACTAATTTTAGATGTCCAAAGAAAAGCCAAAGAACTTATTAGTTTAAAAAAAAATCAAGAAAAACTGGATAACAAAAAGTCAGGTTATGAAAAGGAATTATTGGAAAAAAGCCGGAATTTGGCTTTATTGCTGAATGGCACCGAATTCAGCGAGGAAGAGCTCCATGAGATATTCAACCCACTTTGGGAAAATTGGGTCAGTGATGTGTCCTCAAGTCTCCCTCCAGCCACAGAGCCTGAAATTGAAGTGGATTCTGAAAGCATCCTTTTGGAATATTTCAAAAAGGAAAAAGACATAGCAAGCATACTGATGAATTGTTCTGGAGAAAAGTTTGAAATCAACTATGACAAACATGTTAAGATGAACAGGAATACTTGGGGACTCACTACAATGACAATAGAGACCCAGGATATACACTCCATAAATATGATTACTGACTGCATTATTTCAAAAGTTAATGAAACTCTTAACAAAATATGTCAGCAAAAGCATGATTACAATCCAACTTATTTCCATGAAATCCTGAGAATAATAGAAGAGGAGGTGAAGTCTGAACCCACTCAGAAAAGATACACATTTACAAGAAAATATGAAATAGACTTATCATTGTGTTTATTCCAAAGAGCATCAGTGAAGTTTAAGGAGATGCACAAGGCATTCAAGAGGGCAAATGATCCTGTAAACTATCTGCAAAGCAAGAAAGATGATTTCTTCAGGAGCTTTAAGATCTCTTGTCAAGGAGCATCTTCAATTAAAACGTTCGTTGACTTTCTGTGGAAGAAACTCACACCTGCTGTCTCCAGCACCATAAGGAAAAACATGGCCCTCAAAATTGCTGGGGACATTCGAACCACCTGCCGGGCATTCAATGAAAACAGAGCTAACCTGGAGAAACACATTCTCATCTCTCTGGCAGAAGAGGAAAATTTTGATAACTACTGGCAGTACCTTCATAATCCAAAATCATTTTTTAAGAATTACATTGAAAACCATGTTAAAAGATATTTCTTTGACACAGGAAGTGAAAAAATAAAGACTTTTCTACAAATGAATTTAGATGACATCAAGAATGCCATCCTCTCAGCTATGCACGCATCTACAGCAATAGCTAAAGATAAAAGCAGCACAGTGTCTGGGTGGTTAGATTTGTTCTGTGATCACCTGGGGAGTACCTTGATCTTTCCACGAAAAGACTTGATAAGCATTGAACACCAGGAGATAAAAGATATTGAGTTTATCAAAGAGGCCATGAGTAAAGCTTTGGAGCCTGAAATGAAGAAGGTAGAACAGAACTGTTTGTCAAAACTTGTAGAAGAAATGATTCCTGAAATCCAGAAAATGCTCTCTGAACATCTATGTGGCTGCTGGAAACAGTGTCCCTTCTGTAAAGCAATTTGTACAAACACAATCCCTACCCATGAAGGAGACCACAGTGTTCCCTTCCACCGCCCAAAGGCTCTCAGTGGAATATCGTGGTATCAAACAGACCATTTTACCATTGATTTCTGTACTAATTCAGTAGCAAGTGATTGTGCTTTTATTTTCGAAGATGGCAGGATTATCCCATATAAAACCTATCGACAAGCAGGAGGGGAATATGCCACATGGAGCATCACCCCAGACACATCCATGCAGCCATACTGGAAATGGTTTGTCTGTCACTTCAGATCAAAGCTAGAAGAAAAGTATCAGAAAAGATTTATCAATAGAGGTGAAATTCCTGATGCCTGGAAGAAAATCACAAAGCAGGATGTGCTTGATGACTTGAAAAAACATTAATACTCAATGACCAGATAAGGGTTCCAGTATCTAAACAAAGAAGGCACATTACCAGAACAAGCTTAAAATACCACCCACTCAGAATGAAAACTTTCCTTATATCAATTTTTTTCAAATGAAACATCTAAAACTAAATCAATCATAGCAAGAGTTGAAGATTTCTTGAGTAAGAACCTTATTTTTCTTTGCCTCAATTCCTTCTTTTTTAAAAACAGCTGATATACATGAGTACATGATAAAATCGAATAAAGTGCATTTAATATACCAACAGCATATTTTATATTATTATTCTGAATGTTTTTATTTTTAAATATATAATGTTATATAAAGCTTCAAGAAAGTCATTTTCATAGAGGGAAATTAAAACCATTGCAGATGGCTACAAATGCTACAGAATAACTATACAAATATTTTTATCAATATATAGCTATTGACTGAAAGTTACAAATTCTTTTCATTTCTAAGTGCATTTTTTTACTCTATGAAATTGTGAGGAAGAGTTATTAATGCTTGAATGCAAAAACATTCATAGGAAATTCAAGATTTCCAGTTCTCAAATATAATGCCATTTAGAGCTATTCTATTATAGGAATTAAAACAAAACCAAAAACAGAAATTTGGCCAGGATAGAGCCTGCATCTATTCAAGAAACAATATTAAACAAATATGAAAAATAGAACTTAAATAACTTTTTCTAATTTAACCATTTTCTCTTCTTCCTGGGCACTTTGGCACTTGCCTGTGCATTTTTTTTTTGTATGTTATCTTTTTTAGTCTTATCTAATTGACCATCCATTATTTTTCATTGTCTGAAATTTACACTTAGCCTCAAGACTTTGCTTGGGACATATCTTTTTTGTTGTTTTTCCCTTTAATGTAGGTACCTTTCCAGGAATAGAAACATTTTACAAGGTGCTGTAATATATCATAATTGACAAGGTCTTAATTCACAAAACTCAACACATTATGTTAATTCATTTTGTACTTTAACTTTCATTTCAATGAATAAAATAATGCCATTTGTAGCAACATTGGATACAACTATAGACTACCATTCTAAGTGAAGTAAGTCAGAAAGAGAAAGACAAATATGATATAACATACATGTGCAATCTAAAATATGGCACAAACAAACCTATCTACCAAACAGAAACAGACTCATAGACACAGAGATTAGACTTGTGGTTGCCAAGGGGGAAGCAGGCAGAAGGAGAGGGAAGGACTGAGACTTTGAGGTTGATATATGCAAACTATTGCTTTTAGAATGGATGAACAGTAAGGTCCTCCTGTATAGCTCAGGGAACTGTATACAGTCTCCTGGGATATACCATAATGGAAAAGAATATTTTACAAAGAATGTCTATAAGTGTAAAACTGCTTCACTTTGCTGTACAGCAGAGATTGGCACAACATTGTAAATCAACTATACTTCAATAGAAAAAAGCAATATAAACTCTCTTTTCTTAAGATATGAATTATGTAATCTTCTCTAATGTATTTCACTGCTTTCTAATGCAGTCTAAAAAATAGTATAATAGCAGTAACAGAAAAAAAGAAAAGTCAAGTTACAGTTAGTGGTGTATATTAGCATCTTTAATCATTGTAAAGTTATTGAATGACCAAATCACCTTTGAAAGGCAGTTGGTACTGAGAAATATCATGGGTTTCTGGCTTCTTATCCAGCTATTGGAACCCATCTTATATGCAGAAGCAAGTAGTTTCTGTAAAGCCTTATTGATATCTTGAAGATGAAAGTACTTAATATTTATGTCATCAGTTCAGTTCAGTCGCTCAGTCTTAAATAACTTTTTCTAATTTAACCATTTTTCTCTTCTTCCTGGGCACTTTGGCACTTGCCTGTGCATGTTTTTTTAAAAAGGTAAAGAAAAAAATCACAGGAGTTTAGGTATTCAAAGCCTAGAGCTCTGTACAAGTCTGAGAAGGACCCATTTATGGAACAAGATTTATGACCAGGGAAAAAGGGCCATTTTAATCAAGGCTGTGAACCAGGTCAGGGCTTCCCTCATAGCTCAATTGGTAAGAGACTGCCTGCAATGCAGGAGACCTGGGTTCAGTTCTAGGGTTGGGAAGATTCCCTGGAGAAGGAAATAGCAACCCACTCCAGTATTCTTGCCTGGAGAATCCCATGGGCAGAGTGGCCTGGCTAGCTACAGTCCATGGGGTCACAAGAGTCTGACATGTCTTAGTCACTAAACCATAGAGATAATTCAATAAGAAATGTTTCTGTGTATTAAAATGTAAGAAAATGCTTATCTCCAATCAAACACCTTTGTGACTTTTCACATTATTTGAGCCATACAGTCATGATCAGAAATAAAAAAGAAGAACATTTTGAAGCCAATCAAGGACCTGAGAGGGGAGGAAATCTCCATTCTGAAAACCTATACTTTCTGAAACAATAACTTATGCTAGGTTCTCAAAGCTGATGATCTGAAGGAATCGTGATGCAAAGAAAAAAGTTACTCATGTCTGACACAGGGCCATTCATTGGCTTCTCTTTAAAGGTACAGTCTCTACTGCTCCACAGCCTGTGTGAAAACATACAGTACAAAGAAGAACAATCAAAGGGCTTGGATCTTCGGAGCTGGGAGACAGGAGTGCTCACTCTGCTATCTCTGCGCCCCAAGCATACTCTTCAGTTTAAGGTCAAGTGACCATGTCTCCAGAAGAAATCATGAAACAGAAAAACTATATAGAAAGCAGATGTTCTTGAATAGATGGATTTTCCTTTTCTTCTTTAAAAATAGTCTCACTGAGAGTTGGAGGAGCCTCCAAATAAGATAAATTTGAAATAGTGATAAAAACAGAACCCATGCACAATAGCACCTGTCTCTGACATCACTGCATCCTTGATAACTGTGCAATGTTAACATTTGTTCAATGCTTTTCATATTTGTTTAATAAGTCCATTAAAACTTTTAACTAACAAGCATTATAATTAATTTTGATTTTCAGGCAAAATTCTTGTGTATAAACAAATAATTTTCTTACCAATTTCTCAGGCATTTGAGAGTGATTACTAAATGCAATTCTGAGACGGTGTCAAGAGTTCACTACAAAATGGCTAGACATAAGTTGGGAATGAAGGTAGATAGAAACATATGAATGCGGTTTTCTATGATAGTAGTGGAGAGTAAAGTGCCATCAAGGTGGGGTCAGGATCAAAGTGTCAGTGGGTTGAGGTCAGTGAGGGAGATTGTAGGAACACTGGAGTAGGGTGATAGAGTTCATAGGGATGAGAATCGTATAGTCATCAAAAGTGGGAGATGCCAGGCCCAGTGCAGGTCACAGGGATTAGAGATGGCCAGCGTTGTAAAGTCACTGGAGGTAAGGTTCACATGATCAGTAGAAATGTGGAGTCACTGAAAATGTGGATTGCTGAGGTCCAGCCCTGGCTGATCCAGGGTATTCGAAGTGGAGACGGCGTCGGCGACCTATTTATTTATTTATTCATCAAAGATATAAAGAATAATAGAATGAGGATAGCTCAGTAGGAAAATTCAGTGGAGAAAAGAGGCTGAATAGCTTGGTTTATGCGGAAAATCAATATAACCTGTGACACCAGGTTAGCTCTGACCACGGAGGCCGCAGGCGCCCTCTCGAATAGCGGAAGGTGCCCCACCTTAGACACCTTCTCGAATGGGTCTTAGAAGCCCAGGCAAATAAATGGTCGCAGAGGATTTCTGCGCTGTAGATGGAGACTCAGCTGGAAATTGAGGAGAAAATGACATGGGGAGACCAAGCTTTGGTGAGCAAGACCCGTAGCTTTATTTTCAACAGGAGCTTTTATACCCTAAGTTACACATAGAGGATAATAGGGGATGCAAAGTCAGCAGTCTTTGATCCTTATCAAAAATTAGGGTTTCTATCCTGCAAATTTATCGTATACAAATGGTTTAGGTGATTTACATCATCTTCTGGCCAGAAGGCCTATTAACATTTTATGACTCTTGACAAAGACTTATTTTCTCTAAGAGTAATTATTTTAAGGTTTGGTGCCATCTTCCGAAGGTGTTAGATAAAATTGCATTCCTATAGGGCAGAGGCATAATGGGTTTATAACAAAGGAAAGAATTTATTACCTTAAGGGTCTAAAGTTGCTAACACTAAAGCCACTACTTATTTTTTCTACATACCAACTATATTAATTAATACACATTCAAGGATACAATACAGGGGATGTGAAAACTTGGCAGCAAGCATTGGCTCATCAATGAAATCCTTTACTAGTTTATTCTGACAGTTTCTAACTCTCTGAGAGGCTCTAAGCTATTTGAATATCTTAAGCTTCCTGTGCCCCTCGAGGCTGGGAGACTGTAAACAATCGTATGCATAGCTGTAGGAGTCCGGGTAAACTTGTCAGGCGAGTTAGAGAGCTATCTGAGGGGTTTGGATTTAAACACTCCTAATTGCCCAGGAACTTTATATAAATTGGAGCTGTAAGTTAACTTTTTGACAGAGAGAGTGAGATGGTGGTGGGGGACAGCCCCCAGTAAAGTCAGAGGTGAGAGCACAAAGCAATAAAGTAGGCAGACTCTGGTTTTTTGGGGGGTAGATGCTCGAGAATATCCGGGGGGACTCCTGAGGCTCAATCCCGCCTTTGCATATGCCGAGCCTCCTTCCTCATGACCTTTGTCACGAGTGGAATGCCTCACCGGCTCCGGAAACAAAGGAATCAGGGGTCACCATATCAATAGACATAGGGAATTTCCAGAGTGATTTAAGCAAGACAGGACAAATCCTGCAGGAATGGGGCTAGGAGAGTGATGGATTCTAGCATAAGATAAAGAAGATAAATACAATGTGAGATGCTTCTCAGGTGGCACCAATGGTGAAGAACTCACTTGCCGATGCAGGAGATAAAAGAGACGGTGAAGTTCAATCCCTAGGTTGGGAAGATCCCCTGGAGAAGGAAATGGCAACCCACTTCAGTATTCTTGCCTGGAAAATTCCATATACAGAGGAGCCTGATGGGCCACAGTCAATGAGGCCGCAAAGAGTTGGGCAGCACTGAGCACCAGCACATGCTTTAAAAAGATGGAAATTTGCACTAAGAAGATTTTCACTTAGGTCTCTAAGTGAATGAAGTGTACTACAGACTATTATGGACTAATTATTTCTGTCATCCCTAAATCCATAAGGATTTAAGACAGACTTATATGCCTTTTCATTTGGAGGAGATATCAAGATTGAAGGCAAAAGGAGAAAAGGGCAGCAGAGGATGAGATGTTTAGATAGCATCACTGAGGTTGAGCAACCTCCAGGAAACAGCAGTAACAGTAGTTAACATGAAGGCTGGGGCTATCTGCTCATGATCACTAATGTCCTCTAATCCTGAATAAGATGCTGAATTTCTCCATGGTCCACGGGATACAGATTGGATCCTCTGCCCAACAGTTTCCTCACCCCTTCCCCAGCTCATCCCTCCCATGGCTCACCCCGCCCACACCCCTCCACTCCCACCCCTCCCACCCCTCGCACCGCCAACTTCAGCAGAGACAACTGGAAATATACTGCCAGAAGCAGGAATGAGGGGAAACTCAAAGAGCTTACCCTGGGATGTGAGCAAAACAGGTCAGCAAACAGTACACTATCAGATCATCAAGTGTATGGGGGCATTCTGAAGACTCCACAAAAGCATAACCACAACAAGCCCCTATTGTATATTCAACAACTAAAAGACAAATCACAAATAGCACCAGCTACCCTTCAGCTCTCATCCCTCAAACCAAATAGTGAGATTAGGAGGAGGAAAGGAAGTAAAGAAATGAGAAAAAGAAAACAGGCCATGACACACTTACTCCCTCCAGTTCTATGAAATTGTAAATCAGGCCTGAACTTGATTGAGGTGGTGAAATGTGGTCAAGGAGCCAGCTTAGGATTTAATGAGAGATGGAAGTTTTGATAGTAGATAGCGCTAAACTTTTTAATGCCTAAGACTTTAGATATTCTAATACCAAAAGTGACTAGAAAAGTCACTTTCCCAGGAATATTACCAGGAATGGGGGTGGGGAGAACAAAAATAACATGGTGGCAAGCAAGGGCAGAGATAAATAAAGGAATATTCCAATTATACACCACTGAGTCCAGCTCATTCAATGAACAGTTTACACACAGATGAAGAAAATGAGGAAGAGGGGCAAGAGGAGAAATAAACTGGCAACACAGATGAGTCTCTTCTGGAAAAGGAAGGGGCTGCTTCCAGGAGATGTTTTCAATTACTTCTCATTATTAACTAGTACAATATTGTCATATAATAATAAAGATATATGCAGTCTTTGTCCAGGTTTCTGGAGAAGAGCTCCTAGAATTCTTGGAACTTCATGAGTTACACGGATGAGAGGAGCCTCTTTTGTTACTCCTAAAAAGTCCCTCTCGAGAATACTTGAGTTTATGTTAATGAGGTGACTCTGTATGAGCCCCCTAGATAGTTTCAGGAGGGAGGTTGCCTGCCAAAGAAACCATGTGATAGGATGGTTGGAACTTTCAGCTCCAAATCCGCTCACACCTCCAGGAGGGAAACTGGATAAAGACTGAGACAATCTGGAGTTGCTGATGATTTAATCATGCTTATGTCATGGGACCCCCATAAAACCATAAGGGAAAGTGTTTGAAGAGCTTCTAGGGTGGTGAACACCCCCACATGCAGAAGGGTAGTGTACCCCAACCTCCACAGGCACAGAAGCCCTTGTGTTCAGGACACTTCCACACCTCATATTTTTTGCCTCTTAATCAGGTTCTTCATGTATATATTTTCTAACATCCTTTATAAGGATACATAACTATATATCCTATATATATTTAGTGTAAATAAGAAAAGTTCTTGATTCCCATGTGCAGTCACAAAAAATTTTCAAACTAGAAGAAAGGGTCATGGGAATCCCAAATTTTAAGACAAGTCAGATAAATTGTGGATAACTAGGGACCCTGGAAGATCCTCTGGAGAAGGAAATGGTAACCCACTCCAGTATTCTTGCCTGGAGAATCCCATGGACAGAGGAGCCTGGCAGGCTACAGTCCACAGGGTCACAAAGAATTGGACACGACTGAGCAACTTCACTTCACTTCAGGGACTCAATATTTGCAATTGCTATCTGAAGTGGGAGGGCAGTCTTGTGAAGCTGAGCCCTTAACCAGTGAGGTCTGAACTAATTCCAGGTAGTTAGTGTTAGAACTGAATCAAATTGTAGGACACCCAGTTGGTATCTGCACAGAGTTAGAGAACTGTTTGGTAGGGAAAACCCACCTTTTTAGTCTCAGAAGTGTTCTATGGTTTTGAATAGATCTTAGTAATTATAACTAGACTTACATTGAAGAAGTAATTTTTAGGGAAAATCACTAAGCAATTCAGGTATGACCTAAACCAATCCCTTAAATTATACAGTGGAATTGACAAATAGATTCAAGGGATTAGATTTGATAAATAGAGTGCCTCAAGAACTATGGATGGAGGTTTGTAACATTGTATAGGAGGCAGTGATCAAGATCAGAGCCAAGAAAAAGAAATGCAAAAAAGCAAAATGGTCGTCTAAGTAGGCCTTTCAAATAGCTAAGTAAAGAAGAGCAGCTAAAGGCAAAGGAGAAAAGGAAAGATACATCCCTCTGAAGGCAGAGTTCCAAAGAATAGCAAGGAGAGATGAGAAAGCCTTCGTAAGTGATCAGTGCAAAGAAATAGAGGAAAACAATAGAATGGGAAAGACTAGAGATTCTTTTAAGAAAATTAGAGATACCAAGAGAACATTTCATGCCAAGATGGGCACAACAAAGGACAGAAATGGTATAGACCTAACAGAAGCAGAAGATATTAAGAAGAGGTGGCAAGAATACACATAAATATTATACAAAAATGATCTTAATAACCCAGATAACCATGATGGTGTGATCACACACCTAGAACCAGACATCCTGGGGTGCTAAGTCAAGTAGACCTTAGAACAAAGCTAGTGGAGGTGACTAAATTTCAGCTGAGCTATTTCAAACCCTAAAAGATGATGCTGTTAAAGTGCTGCACTCATTGTGCCAGCAAATGTGGAAAACTCAGCCGTGGCCACAGGACTGGAAAAGGTCAGTTTTCATTCCAATTCCAAAGAAAGGCAATGCCAAAGAATGCTCCAACTACTGCACAGTAGGACTCATCTCTCTCACTAGAAAAGAAATGCTCAAAATTCTCCACACTAGGCTTCAACAGTACATGAACCAACAACTTCCAGATGTTCAAGATGGATTTAGAAAAGGCAGAGGAACCAGAGATCACATTGCCAACATCCGCTGGATCATAGAAAAAGCAAGGGAATTCTAGAAAAACATTTACTTCTGCTTCACCGACTATGCTAAAGTCTTTACCTCTGTGGATCACAACAAACTGTGGAAAATTCTTAGAGATGGGAAAACCAAACCACCCTACTTGCCTCCTGAGAAACCTGTATGCAGGTCAGGAAGAAACAGTTAGAACGGGACATGCAACAATGGACTGGTTCAAAATTGGGAAAAAGTATGTCAAGGCTGTATACTGTCACCCTGCTTATTTCACTTATATGCAGGGTACATCATGTGAAATGCCAGGCTGGATGAAGCACAAGCTGGAATCAAGATTGCTGGGAGCAATATCAATAACCTCAGAAAAGCAGATGACACCACCCTCATGGCAGAAACTGAAGAGGAACTAAAGAGGCTCTTGATGAAAGTGAAAGAGGAGAGTGAACAAGTTGGCTTAAAACTCAACATTCAATAAAAGGAAGATCATGGCATTTTGCCCCAGCACTTCATGGCAAATAGATGGGGAAACAATGGAAACGGTGACAGACTTTATTTTCCTGGGCTCCGAAATCACTGTGGATGGTGACTGCAGCCATGAAAGTGAAAGATGCTGGTTCCTTGGAAGAAAAGTTATGACAAACCTAACAGCATTAAAAAAAAAAAAAGAAAAAGCAGAGACACTACTTTGGCAACAAAGGTGCCATAGTCAAAGCTACGGTTTTTCCAGTAATCATGTATTGATGTGAGAAAGTGAAGTCGCTCAGTCGTGTCCGACTCTTTGCGATTACATGGACTGTACCCCACCAGGCATCTCTGTCCATGGGATTTTCCAGGCAAGAGTACTGGAGTGGGTTGCCATTTCCTTCTCCAGGGGGTCTTCCTGACCCTGGGATTGAACCCAGGTCTCCCGCATTGCAGTCAGACGCTTAACCCTCAGAGCCACCATGGAAGCCCAGTTTTATGAATGTAAGTGCTGAACCATAAAGAAGGCTGAGCGCCAAAGAATTGATGCTTTTGACTGGTGTTGGAGAAAACTCTTAAGAGTCCCTTGGACTGCAGGGAGACCAAACCAGTCAATCCTAAAGGAAATCAATCCTCAATATTCATTGGAAGGACTGATGCTGAAGCTCCAATTCTTTGGCCACCTGTTACGAAGAACGGACTCATTGGAAAAGACCATGATGCTGGGAAAGATTGATAGCAGGAGGAGAAGGCAACGACAGAGGACAAGATGGCTGGATGGCATCATCGACTCAATGGACATGAGTTTGAGCAAGCTCTGGGAGATGGTGAAGGACAGGGAAGTCTGGTGTGCTGCAGTCCATGGGATTGCAGAGTCGGACACAACTGAGTGGTTGAACTACAACAACAAAATCCATTTGGGATGTCAAGAGCATTATTACCTCCTCCTTATTTCTTTGCACATTTCTTTTGTAAAATATTCTAATTTCCCTCTTGACAACGAATGCCTTTCACAGACTAAGGGACAGTGCTAATCATGCCATCTTCATCCGCATCCTCATCTCCAATTTTGTTGTGCCTGATAGCTACAAACCCTGTGCTCTTTTCCTTCACCTCTAGACTCTAAGCCTTTCAAGTTTAAGGAAGTCTGAAGATTAGAGGGAAACAGACTAGTAGAAACTGCCTGGTCACATCACATCATAGTTGTCTTGAATTCTCAACATCCTTATTTATTTCAAAAATCCCCTTACCATACTGAGGAATGACACTTTTGAAGCTTGATCATACATTCAGCACAATTTGCAGAGCACCTATTATGGACAGTGTACTCTGACATTGTACCTGTCAGAGAACACCGCCCATGAACTACCACTATTAGTTTCCTATTGCTACTGTAACAAATTACCACAGATTTGGTGACTTAAACCAACAGGTTAATTCTCTTATAGTTCTAGAGGTGATATGTCCAAAATTGGGTCTTATGGGGCTAAACACAAATAATTGGCAAAGCTGCATTCCTTTTGGAGGCTCTAAAGGAAAGTCTGTTTTCTTGCCTTTTCCAGCATCTGGAGGCTGCCCTCCTTCCTAGGCTCACAATCTCCTTCCATCTTCAAAGCTGTCAGTGACCAGTCAAGTTGTCCCCATGCAACATCACTCTACCTCTGACCCCCACACCTCCCTCTCATAAGGACCCTTCTGATTACATTCGTCACAACTGGATAACCCATAATAGTCTCCCAATCTCAATATCTTAGTCACATCTGAAAAATTCTTTTTGCCATGTAAAGCCATATATTCACAGGTTCTGGGGATTAGAAAATGGATATCTTTTTTGGGGGGTCCTTTATTCATTATATCACACCTACGCATAGAATGAAAGAGAAATAACTCTTGGAGAGCCAGGAGGCTATAAAAGATGTGATTTTTTTTTAAACCTATTTTTAACTGAAATACAAGAGTTATACTACCAAAAGAAAAAACACAACAACAACACAAATTACACGTGTACAGTTCATGGAATCCATAACACACACATCAATTTCACCACCATGGAGGAAAAGTTACAGAACATACCAACCTCCTAGAATCACCTCCCTCACAACATGTCCCCTTCTAATAACTATACCCTCTCTATTCCAGAGGTTCAACACCATAGATGAGTTCTGTTTTTGAACAGGCAAATTGAATGATTCAGTGTAATTGTTTTGTGTCTGATTTCCATTCACTCAACATTGTTTGGGAAATTTATCTGTTACTAAATGGAGCTACAGTTGGGTTTTTCATCATTATATAATATTTCATTATATATCACAATTCATTTATGCATTATACTACTGCAAACATTTGAATTTTCTTCAGCTTTATTTAAATACTGCTTATTTAAATACTGCTGCCCTAAGAATTCTTGCACATGTCTTTTGTTGCATTTATTCACACGCTTCCATTAGGTATATACCAGGAGAATAATTTTGGGGTCATAGTTCATCTACATACCTAGATATCTCTTCAACTTTAGGAGAGAATACCAGCCAATTTTTAAAGTAGCTGTACAAATTTATAACATTACTAGCAATATATGAGTGTTTCTATTGCTTCTCATGTTTATTAACACTATTATCGCTCTTTTAAATTTTAGCCTCTCTGCACTATGTAGTACTAATAACTCACTATAGTTTGCATTCCCCTGATTAGTGCTGAGACTGGACTTCATTCCTTGTGACTATTTGAATATTCACTTTTATAAACTGCCTGCTCAAGTCTTTCATCCATATTCATTTCGTGGTGATTTCATAGTTCTCTCCATATTCTGCATGTAGGCACTTTATCAGATATATGTGTTGCATAATGACTTCGCTACCAAAAAAAGTACATAAAATTGAAATTTGAATGTCAATTGATTTCTTATGGATCCAGCTCTTATTTCCAAACTTGTAACTATCAATTCACCCAATACAGGTGCCCCCTATGCACATGAAGCAGATATTAACAGGCATAAAGGAAGAAATGAACAGTAATACAATAAAAGTACAGGAATTTAAAAGCCCACTTACATCCCTGGACAGATGATCCAGGCAGAAAATCAATTAAAAAATATGGGCCTTAAACAATGCATTTGATCAGGTTGACTTATTAGATACACAAATATATTTCATTCAAATAAAACACAATACATTTTCTTTTCAAGTGCCCAAGGAACATTCTCAACAATAAATCATATGCAACTCCACAAAACAAGTCTTAGTATATTTAAGAAAACTAAAATTATATCAAGTATCTTGTCTGACCACAACAGGATAAAACAAGAATATAACCAAAGAAAACTAGAAAAACCATAAACTTGTGGTCTAAACAACATGCTACTAAACAACAAATGGTTCCTTGAAGAAATCAAAGATAAAATTTAAAAACCAATCTCAAGACAACTGAAAATGAAAACACAATGCTCCAAAACCTATGAGGCAGAACAAAAGAAGCTCTAACAGGGAGGTGTATAGTAATATAGGCCTACCTACAGAAGACAAACAAACAAAACAGTCTCAAATAAACAAACTAACCTTATCCCTAGAGGAATGAGAATAAAAAGTACAAACAAAACCTGAAGCTCATAACAGAAAAACAATAGTGAAACACATCAAGGAAGAAAAAGAGAGACAAAATAAATGAAATCAGTAAAGAAAGAGAAGCCTTTAATAATTGTGGTTTTGCATTGCTCAACTTTGCTGTTTTTAGATATTGGAATACATTCTTAAATAAATGTGGGTATATTGTACCTCATTTTAAAGCTCATTTCTCACTTTATGTTATTTTGCTAATGACATTACTTTCTATGTATTTTATATTTATTTTAGACTATGGAAATTATATTAGACAAAAAGCAAATTCTAGCAATTTTCTTATTCAAATTCAAAATGGTTTGTAAAGCAGCAGAGACAACTTGCAACATTAATGCGTTTGGCCCAGGAACTGCTAACGAATGTACAGGGCAGCAGTATTTCAAAAAGTTTTCCAAAGGAGACAAGAGCCTTGAAGGTGAGGAGAGTAGTGGCTGGCCAGTGGAAGTTGACAATGACCAATTGAGAGCCATCACCAAAGCTGATCCTCTTACAACTATGCAAGAAGTTGCTGCTGCTGCTTCTGCTAAGTCGCTTCAGTCGTGTCCGACTCTGTGCAACCCCATGGACTGCAGCCTACCAGGCTCCTCCATCCATGGGATTTTCCAGGCAAGAGTACTGGAGTGGGGTGCCATTGCCTTCTCCGAAGAAGTTGCTAAAGAACTCAATATAGGCCATTCTATGGTTGGCAATTGAAGCAAATTGGAAAAGTGAAAAAGCTCAATAAATGGGTGCCTCGTAAGATGACCAAAATCTTAAAAAATCATTGTTGTGAAGTGTCAGCTTCTCTTATTCTAAGCAATCACAAAGAACCATTTCTCAATCAGATTTTGATGTGCAATGAAAAGTGGATTTTTATACAACAACCAGTGATGACCAGCTCAGTGGTCAGACTGAGAAGAAGCTCCAAAGCACTTCCCAAAGCCAAACCTGCACCAAAAAAAAAAGGTCATGGTCACTGTTTGGTGGTCTGCTGCTGGTCTGATCCCTGACAGCTTTCTGAATCCTAGCGAAACCATTAGTAAATCTGAGAAGTATGCTCAGCAAATTGATGAGATGCACCGAAAACTGAAAACCTCAATGCCTGCAGCCAGCATTGGCCAATAGAAAGGGCCCAATTCTTCTCCAGACAATGCCCAACTGCATGTCACACAGCCAACACTTCAACTGGTGAATGAATTGGGGTACAAAGTTTTGCCTCATCCTCCATTTGTGCTCAGTCGTGTCCAACTCTTTGTGACCCCATGGACTGTAGCCCACCAGTGGGCTGTCCTTATGATTTTCCATGCAAAAATACTGAAGTGAGTTGCCATTTCCTACTCCAGGGGATCTTCCCAACCCAGGAATGGAACCTGTGTCTCTTGCATTGGCAGGCAGATTCTTTAGCTCTGTGCCAGCTAGGAAGCCCAATATTCACCTGAACTCTTGCCAACTGACTACCACTTCTTCAAGTATCTCAACAACTGGTTGCAGAGAAAAGACTTCCACAACCAGAAGAGACAGAAAAATCTTTCCAAGAGTTTTTCAAAACTCGAAGCACGCAGTTTTATGCCACAGGAATAAATAAACTTATTTTTCATTGGGAAAAACGCGTTGATTGTAATGGTTCCTATTTTGATTAATAAAGATGTGTTTGAGCCTAGTTACAATGCTTTAAAATTCACAATCTGAAACCACCATTATGTTGCATCAACCTAATGAGATTAGAGAGTTTCCTAAAAGACTATTTATATTCCCTAAGAATTTTTTTTACATATATATTTTTTCCTGTGGCTCCCACCCATGTCTCCTGCATTGCAGACAAATCTTTTACCATCTGAGCCACCAGGGAAGCCCATAATATTGGGGAGTTTCCTAAAGTTATTTATATTCCCTAAAAATTTGTTTTATATATATATATTTTCCCTTGTGGAAATATGACCACAATGGATAACTGGTAAGCATGATGCCTTTTGAAGAATTCCCAGGTTTTGTTATGACAGATTTTACTTTTTCCTTAGAACAAAGCCAGACATATTGCTTTGGCCTTTGATGGCACTGAGTTTGTAAAATTCATTTTGTCATTTTATCACATCCCACCCTTCTATGTCATCAGAGAGCACTGGGTTGAGCCTCCTGTGTTATACAGCAGCTTCTGTTTGACACATGGTGATGTATGGGTATCAGTGCTACTCTCTTAATTCATCTCTCCCTCTCCTTCCCCGCATGTGTCCACAAGTCCATTCTCTACATCTGCATCTTTATTTCTATCCTGCAAATAGGTCCATCAGGAGAGTTTTCCTAAATTACATGTATATGTGTGTTACTATACTTGCTTTTCTCTTTCAGACTTACTTCAGAAGGTGTGGTACCTATATAAAATGGAATACTACTTGGCCAATTTTTTGTTTTTTAGTCCGTGTACCTGCTTGATGAAGTGATCTTCAATCCTTACTATATAGGTGTCTTTCCTGTTGGGATTTTTCTTTTCCTATGACTCTTCTTTTCCATTGAGAGAAGACCCTTCAGCATTTGTTTCAGGGTAGGTCTATTATTGTGGAATTATTTTAGTTTTGCTTGTCTAAGTTCTTTATCTCTCCTTCTATTCTAAATGACAGTCTTACTTGATAGAGTACCCTGGGTTGCAGGGTTTTCCCTTACACCACTTTGAATATATTATGCCATTTGCTTCTGGCCTGCAAAGTTTCTGCAGAGAAATCAGATGGTAGCTTTAGAGAGGTTCCCTTGTATATAACTTTTTCTCTTGCTGCCTTTAGAATTCTCTTTAATTACTGCCATTATAATTATGATGTATCTTGGTGTGGGTCTGTTGGGTTTGTCTTGTTTGGGACCCTCTGTGCTTCCTATACCTGAATATCTGTTTTCTTCTTCAGGTTTGGGTTGTTTTCAGGCATTATTTCTTCAAATACACTTTCCATTTTCTTCTCTCTCTTCTTCTTCTGAAACATCTATAATGTGAATATGGGCACATTTAATGGTTTCCCAGAGATTTCATAGACTGCTAACATTTTTTCTTAATTTGAATATTTTTCTGCTGTTCTGATTAGGTGATTTCCATTACTCTATCTTCCAGATCATGTATGTGTTCTTCTGAACCACTTAGCCTGCTATTCATCCTTCTAGTGTTTTTTTTTTAATCTCAGATATTGAATTATCTATTTTTGATTGGGTCTTTTTATATAATTTAGTTCCTTATTGAAATGATCACTATTTAGATCAATCATCTTCCCTTATTCAGTTAACATTTTTATTATCAATTTCTGAAATCTTTATCTGGTAAATTGTTTATTCATTTTGTTGTTGTTTTCCTAGAGTTGTCTCTTCCTCTTTCATTTGAGAGTAGTTCTTCTGCATTTTTATTTTTGCTTAACATTCTCTGCCTCTCTCAATTTAGATGAAACAGTTACTGTGGTCCTGAAGGGGTATTCTTGTGGAAGAACATCTATACATATTAATGTGTCCAGTGCCTTTGGTGAGAACCTGAATTTGACATGGGTATCAGCCGCCTTTCCTCAGTGTGTACTGGCAGCTATCACCTTGGTAGAGGTGGGACTAGATATGGTGGAGCTACAGCCTGCACTCTTTCTGCAGGCTATAGGAACTTCCTCTCTGCCTGGGACTTCTCTCTACTCAGTGGCCAAGGGTGGGGTCTGATCCCAAGTTGCTGATGTGGAAGTCCTTAGGGCCAGTCTTGTGTTCGCTCTGTCCCCTTAAAGTTATGGTTTCTTTCTGCCTGTTCTAGAACCTTTGCCACAAAGGGAATGAGGAAGTAAATGGGGTTTATGCACCTACTGAGGTCTTATGCTCTGCCTTTGTAGGCATCTGTGTATCCATGCAAATACAGCTCATGGTTACATTTTCCCCTGTCATAGCTACCCAAGATCTAATGCCACGTGGAAAGTGTAGGTAAGTGAATGGAGCGTTTGCTTCGTTGGAACTGGGATGCACAGTGAGACAGTCATGAGCATCCTGGCAGCTGCACTGCAATCAGAAGTCTGGGCTGCTTGTGGGGCACTGCCTGAGTAAGGGCCAGCAATGGCTGACACCCACCTACCGGTGCTCTGCCCTGGGAATGGATGGCCTCTGCATTGCAAGGCTGAGTATTTTCCCTGGTCCTAGAAGCCCTAGGTTTGGTGCCACTCTGTGAAGTAAAATGCATGGGGCCAGGCTGTTCATTCCAATTGGGACTGAGGAGTATGCTGAGGCAGCTGCTAGGGCAGATGTCTCTCTACCCTGAGAGAGGAATTGTTCATGAGTGGAACTGAGGTTTCTGGAGCCTTTTTATCTGTACTTCAAAGTTCTCCAATCAGCCAGTGGGGTTTGTCCCCTATACATAGGACCTCAAGACTAGAATGGCAGGTCTGTGACTCGACCTCCTCATGACCCAGAGTGGATGCCCACCTATGGGCTCTCCCTTTTCCTCTGAGTTCTATTCTAAGGGCACAGGTCCCAACCCAATCACTTTTCCTCCCAACCTACCTGATAACATGAGATATTTCTAAGAGCCTTGATTATATAAGATTCCTTCAGTCCATTTCACGTTATGTTTTAGGGAGAATTATTCCACATGTAGATGAATTTCTGATGTGTTCTTTGGGAACAGTGAGCTCCACATCCTCCTACTCTGCCATCTTGACCTCTCCCAGAATACATTTTATGGTAGATCGAATAATTGCTTAAATTGGATATGTAAACAATAAACCAGGTTCAAAAATGATCCCCTAAAATTGTATCTCAAATCACATCAAGTCCAAATCTCTATTTGACTAAACTAACAAAATCTTGGATCTGTTTCTCCCTCAAATATGACCCCTAGCCCCAGGAGTACCTTTAGTGATTAACAATCTCTTCTAATGTTCTCAATATTCACTGGTGTTACCAGAATGTAAGTGAACCCTTGCAGAGTCAAGAGTCAGCAAAGTCCACAGTTGCTGCCATATTACTGGAAGCGCTTCCCTAAGTCCATCCCTACCACTACTCTGGTGGCTACTCTTTGAGTTAGTCTTCTGACTCAATTGCCCTTTGTCCTTTACCCAGCCATTCTGAAAATTCCTCAGGACCCTCTACAATGGGGGCCATCCTAAATCCCCATTCACTGCAAGTTCTCTACAGTGACACTTCCAGATCCTTATTGGTGAATATTTATCCTGGATCCTAGAGTGCTCAATACCATCTATTATAGGAAATTATAGGCTTCCCTGGTGGCTTAGATGGTAAAGAATCCGCCTGCAATGCGGGAGACCTGGGTTCGATTCCTGGGCTAGGAAGATCCCTTGGAGAAGGAAATGGCAACCCACTCCAGTATTCTTGCTTGGAAAATCCCCATGGACAGAGGAGCCTGGTGGGCTACAGTTCACGGGGTCACAGAGTTGGACACAACTGAGCACAGCACAACAGGATGTCTGGAAATGTATAAGAGGTTTTCCTCTTGGCTTGGTGGAGGAAATTCCTTGAATTCCATCTTGTTTTACATCCCCACAGGAGGCTGAGATGGAATTTACACTGGAGGGTCTTTTAAGCAAGATTTAAATGGGAAGAAGGGATGGAAAGAATTAAATTTTTGAGTCGCTACTTCAGATAAAGCACTGAAATTATCTCATTTGATTAACCCAATTTAAAGTGGTAAGAGGAGAGGAAAACTGAAAGATGAAATCCAAGATCACAGAGTTAGAAAGTAGTGAGAAAAGAGTGGGGACTAATGATAATAGCTATCTCTTAACTGGACAAATCAGCCCAAATTTTCAGATCCCTGTCATATGCAAGCATAATGCCACCTGATAATTTCCTCAGAACTCCATGTTTTCTGAAGTGAGTAGGATGGAGGTATGATCATACAACAGAAATAGGAAAAATTCAGGGTTCACAGGAGAAGAGGATGCTCTTCCTTTCTACCTCCTCCAGCAAGCAAAGCCCTACTGTTTGCAGCTGGGCACTGCCCTGAGAGGGAGAGAAGGCCACTGAAGGCAGGATCTGATGCCTCTGTGTCTTTCCCTGGTGTGATATTGTGATTTATAATAAGAAATGTATATTCATTCTCATTCCTGACACAGTGCTCCTCAAATCCTTTACTAATCACTTAACAAACATTTATGTTAAAAACATTTCTGGAACTTTGACATCAGACTGAGAAATGAAGCTAAAAGTCTGTTCTCAGCATTGGGAATGGACCTGAGTAACAAGCAGCAGCTATGTGGTGAAATAAACTTGTTTGTGAATCTGATTTTGAGTTCATGGGATTGCTTTATACCCTAGTTAATTTATCGTTTCCTGAAATCTTATCACATATAGAATATGTGCTCACGTTGTGAGAATCTAAGGTACATCAGACAAAGACTATGATCTCTCCACAGCATAGCAATAGAGAAGACACAGGCACTGATACAAAAAAAAAAAAAAAAACCTCCACTCATATAGAAATACTCAGATTCAAAGTAAACACTGAAGCAACACTGCAGCTGAAGACACTCTATTTGGTATCTGTTGTTCAGACACATTTGACCTTCAAACAAATAATGTGCTGGGGGAGAAAAGAATTCATAGTTGAATACCAGCTTCAGGTCAAGCACTGGGACTGACCTATCTCATTTATCCTCATTAATGTTATGTGAGGTAGCTAGTGTTGCTGGAAAATCATTCCACCACTGGACTGTTTCTTACTTAGGTATCCCCCCACACCTAAATATAGTTAGTAGCTACTAGATCCTGGATGAACTGAAGCAGCACATGTTTTAGGACTCAATAAAGCATATATTCTAACATGTCTGCAATAGTCAGATTGAGGGTTCAAAAATATTCCCCTAAAATGGTATCTCAAATTGTGTCAACTCCAAGTCTCTATTTGACCAAATTAGCAAAAAACCTGGATCTGCTTCACCCTCATACCTGACCTCAAACCCGAGGGATACCTTTAGTAATTAGTAATCCCTTCTAAAGTTTTCATGGATGGTACCAGAATGCAACCGAATCCCTTTCAGAGCCAGCAAAATCCATGACTCCTCCCATATTACTGGGAGCTCTTCCCTAAGTTCATTCTTACCACTTCCATGGTGGACACTATAAATTAAGCTTCTGACATAATTTCCCTTTGTATTCTTCCTGGCTGTTCTGAAAATCCCTCAGCTTCTTCTGAAATGGGGGCCACTCTATATCCCCAACCACTATAAATTTACTACATTTGCTCTTCTAGATTCATATTGATGGATATTTACCCTGGATTCAAATGTATTCAATATCATCAATTATAAAATCTATCCTAATGTCTAAAAAGGCATAGTAAATTCTCCCCTTGGCTTGGTGATGGAAGCATCCTTGAATTCCATCTTCTGTTTCACACAGTGTGAAAGTCAAAGTTAGTCGCTTAGTCGTGTCCAACTCTTTGCAACCCTATGGACTGTAGCTTATCAGGCTCCTTTATCCATGGAATTCTCTAGGCAAGAATACTGGAGTAGGTAGCCATTCCCTTCTCCAGGGATCTTCCTGACCCAGGGATGGAACCCAGGACTCCTGCACTGCAAGTGGATTCTTTACTGTCTGAGACACCTTCAGTCTTGCACAATTGGTTTCAGTATCCCCATCTGAGACTGAGATGGAGTTTACACTGGAGATTCCTTTAAGCAGAACTTAAATGGGAAGAAGAGATGGAAAGAACTAATATTTTGAGCCCCTGCCTCAGGTTAAGCCCTGGAATTCTCATTTCATCAACACAATGAAAAGTCACAAAAAGAAATATTACTGAACTTTTATAAACTTGAGTCCATTAGCACATGTAAACCCGATCTACTGACACCAAGTTTTGATGAAGCAAAGTGAAAGGGAAAGTCATTCAGTCCTAGCTGACTCTTTGCAGACTATACCCATGGACTATACAGTCCATGGAATTCTCTAGCCAGAATACTGGAGTGGATAGCTGTTCACTTCTCCAGGGGATCTTCCCAACCCAGGGATTGAACCCAGGTCTCCCATATTTCAGGCTGATTCTTAGTAGATGAGTCACCAGGGAAGCTCAAGAATACTGGAGTGGGTAGTCTATCCCTTCTCATGGGCATCTTCCCTACCCAGGAATCAAACTTGGCCTCCCACACTGCAGGCAGATTCTTCACCAGCTGAGCTATGAAACATGCTGCATTTATCACAGAGCCGTACAAGGAGTAATATGGGGTCAAAAGGTCCAGATTCCCCAGTAGATTTCAGAAAAGGCCCCCTCTTTTTTATTTTTTTTTTAAGGCACAGTGAGGGAGAGAATCAAAGGTGTGTGATCAGCTTGTGCATAATTCTCTGATTGGTTGATGGTGATATAACAAGTTGGTGTCATAGGGGTTAATACCATCAATCCTCAGACTCCAATCAGTCTGGGAGCCATGTTCTCACAGTCATAATGCAGTTAACTTCTTACATCTGGTGGAGGCTTTATAGTACTTGCAAAACAACTCAAGAAGTTGTATTAGACACCATTATCTATGTACTTCAGAAAGAAACTACAGATACTGTGACTGCTATATGGCTGATCTGTTGTTTAAATTGTTACCAGTTCTCCTGGCCCAGCTTCTATTTTTTGTTACTACAAATTCACAGTCTTTAAATCAAGTCTTGAGCCAGCCTTTTGTGACTCAGGGGAGACCTGGGAGACTAAAGCTTTTCTACAAAGAGGCAGATGGAGCACATGGCAGGGTGGGCAGTTTGGTTTAGGGAAAGCCCTATAGGGTCCAACTTAGTTACTGAAAAACTGAGAAAGATTAAATGTGTGACCAAAGTTTGCATAATTAGAAAGTAACAACAATGGAGTTCAGGTCCACTTTCCATGTATATACATTACTTTAAGAAGACTAGTACTGATAGCCATCCCTAAACTTGACAAATCACCCCAAATTTTTACATCCCTGTCATCTGCAAGGACAATGCCACCTAAATATTGGCTTAGAAATTCATGTTTTCTAAAGGGAGTAGACTGGAAGTAGGGTCAGACAGCAGAAGCAGGAAAATCTCAGGGTTCACAGGAGAAGACGCTCTTCCTTTCTGCCTCTACCTAGGGCTAGCAAAGCCCTACTGGTTGCAGCTGGCCACTGCCCTGAGAGGTAGGGGGAGAAGTCCACTGAAGGCAGGATCTGATGCCTCTGTGTCTTTCCCTCTGTAATATTGTTATGTATAATGAGAAATATGTAAGTAATCTTTGTCCCAGTTCATAAAACAGGTTCTTGAAATGCTTATAAATTCCTAAGTAGTAAAAATGGTAGAAGCACTTTTCTTCTAATGACGCTACACTGGTTGTGTCCCTGGATGGGAGACGGTCACCGGAAAGACAAAGCCATGATTAAAAGTTTCATATTTTCAGGCCTCCACTTCCCATTTTCCAGAGAGGGGCTGGAAATTAACTTAAAGATAGATGAATCCTATATGAGAAAGCCTACATAAAATCCCAATAGCATGGGGTTTGAAGGGCTTTCAGTTTGGTGAACACATCCACATATACCAAGAGAGGGATGGACCCCTACTCCACAGGGACAGAACCCACCAGACCTCAACCTATGTATCTCTTCATCTGTCTGTTTATCTATATCCTTTATCACATTCTTTACTCAACTAGTAAACATAACTCTTCCCTGAGTTTTAGAAGTTGCTCTAGGAAGTACATCAAACCTGAAGAGGCAGCTTTCAGGAACTTCTGATTTATAGCCAAGTCATACAGAAGTTTGGAGAAGGCAACGGCACCCCACTCCATATTCTTGCCTGGGAAATTCCGTGGACGGAGGAGCCTGGTAGGCTGCAGCCCATGGGGTCACTAGGAGTCGCACACGACTGAGCAACTTCACTTTCACTTTTCACTTTCATGCATTGAAGAAGGAAATGTCAACCCACTCCAGTGTTCTTGCCTGGAGAATCCCAGGAATGGGGAAGCCTGGTGGGCTGCCGTCTCTGGGGTCGCACAGAGTCGGACACGACTGAAGCGACCTAGCAGCAGCAGCAGCATACAGAAGTTGAGGGTAATCTGGGGGTCTACTGCCTGAAATTGACATGTGAAGCCAGTGGCAGTTTCCTGGGACTAAGCCCTTAAACTGTGGGACCTGACAGTATATTCAGAAAGATACATAGTGTCAGAATCAAGTTAAATGGTAAGACACCGGCTGCTGCTGCTGCTGCTAAGTCGCTTCAGTATTGTCCGATTCTGTCCGACCCCAAAGACGGCAACCCACCAGGCTCCCCTGTCCCTGGGATTCTCCAGGCAAGAATACTGGAGTGGTTGCCATTTCCTTCTCCAATGCATGAAAATGAAAAGTGAAAGTCATATCCAGTCATGTCCGATTCCTAGCGACCTCATGGGCTGCAGCCTACCAGGCTCCTCCGTCCATGAAATTTTCCAGGCACTAGTGCTGTAGAATTGCTTGTTGTAGGGACAGCCCCAGACACATCTGGTGTTGAAACAAAGGAAAACTGTTTTGTTTTGTTTTGTTTTCTAAAATACTGAGGTTGTCTGATTTTTTTCCTCCTCTTCTTCCTCTCTTTTGATGGGATACAGTGCAGGTGACCCAACATGTGCCACTTGGGTGTGTAGATTATTTCAACCTGAAGGTAAGGAAGTTCCAAAAGACTCAGAAAGAAACTTTGAACTTCTACCTAACTGCCTAAGAGAACAGAATATAGAGCCTGTTCCAGGAGGGAGATACCACTAAAGATAACTATACAACACTATATGTAACTATAGTATACTATGAATTAGGTGTGCTAAACAGGGAGAAACTTAGCAAGGCCAGTTTGATCGAAGTCCTCTCTGTGTCCTATTCTCTCTAGATTGACCAGCGAACATTTGTTTAACAAACATTAAATCTCTATGTTTTCCTGTGAATTACTTTACTTCCCTTTGAAGTCCCAGACTCCTACCTCTTTCTCCTTAGTCCAGTATGGTTTGTAAATGTACCTCACCTTGCGTTACTATCTTTCAAATTTCTCATGCCTATGTTAATTCTCCAAACATACATATTAAACTTATTTTCTACTGTGAATGTCTTGTGTCATTTTAATTATTTGACAGCCAAAAGAAATAAAAGGGGGAAAAGAAAAATACCACCACCCCTTTTTTGCTGGCAAGTATCACCCACCTCATTGCAGAAGCCAAAAGAATCCCTGAACGGACATATTCTCGTAGTCAAAGAAGAGCCAATTAGAAGGAAAGAATCAGGGGGAAATTTCAGACAAGAGAGACTCAGTGATCTCAGCTGCCCTTTTCTCTGTAATCAATAGGTTAGAGATGGATTGGTTCATTCCAGAATTTTTAGCTGAAGCTAAAAGGGCTGAAATTAGGGTGAAGCAAGTGAGGAACTCAAACTACAAAATTTAAATCTCTCTCACTTTCAAGTTCCCTTGTACCCTAAACTCTTCTCTTGCCTCACCCTAGTTCCAGCCCTGGGTGCTCGGCTCTCTCTAGCATCACTGTGGAGTACTCGGTGATTTCCTTTTTCCTCAGTTTATTCAGAATAAAGCTATAATTTTTCAAAGAGAACTTAAGTTAAAAACTGGCAATAAATAAAGAAACAAAAAGACTAGTGAAAACATCTTTCAAAAAACACTCACTAGTCATTGAACCGAAGTTCATGTTAAAAACATACATTTTCTGGAATTGAGAGAAAAGTGAAAAAGAAAGCTAAAGTCTGTTTTCTGTATTGGGCATTGATATGGAGTACTGGGAGGTACTTTACATGATAGAAGCAAGGTCCGTCCGATGCTGTAAAGAGCAATATTGCATAGGAACCAGGAATGTCAGGTCCATGAATCAAGGCAATTTGGAAGTGGTCAAACAAGAGATGGCAAGAGTGAATGTCGACATTCTAGGAATCAGCGAACTCAAATGGACTGGAATGGGTGAATTTAACTCAGATAACCATTATATCTACTACTGCGGGCAGGAATCCCTCAGAAGAAATGGAGTAGCCATCATGGTCAACAAAAGAATCTGAAATGCAGTACTTGGATGCAATCTCAAAAATGACAGAATGATCTCTGTTCATTTCCAAGGCAAACCATTCAATATCACGGTAATCCAAGTCTATGCCCCAACCAGTAACGCTGAAGAAGCTGAAGTTGAACAGTTCTATGAAGACCTACAAGACCTTTTAGAACTAACACCTCAAAAAGATGTCCTTTTCATTATACAGGACTGGAATGCAAAAGTAGGAAGGCAAGAAACACCTGGAGTAACAGGCAAATTTGGCCTTGGAATACAGAATGAAGCAGGGCAAAGACTAATAGAGTTTTGCCAAGAATATGCACTGGTTATAGCAAACAACCTCTTTCAACAACACAGGAGAAGACTCTACATATGGACATCCCCAGATGGTCAACACTGAAATCAGATTGATTATGTTCTTTGTAGCCAAAGATGGAGAAGCTCTATACAGTCAGCAAAAACAAGACCGGGAGCTGACTGTGGCTCAGATCATGAAGTCCATATTACCAAATTCTGACTTAAACTGAAGAAAGTAGGGAAAATCACTAGACCATTCAGGTATGACCTAAATCAAATCCCTTATGATTATACAGTGGAAGTGAGAAATAGATTTAAGGGCCTATATCTGATAGATAAGAGAGCTTGATGAACTATGGAATGAGGTTCGTGACATTGTACAGGAGACAGGGATCAAGACCATCCCCATGGAAAAGAAATGCAAAAAAGCAAAATGGCTACCTGGGGAGGCCTTACAAATAGCGGTGAACAGAATAGAAGTGAAAAGCAAAGGAGAAAAGGAAAAATATAATCATCTGAATGCAGAGTTCCAAAGAACAGCAAGAAGAGATAAGAAAGGCTTCCTCAGCCACCAATGCAAAGAAATAGAGGAAAACAACAGAATGGGAAAGGCTAGAGATCTCTTTAAGAAAATTAGAGATACCAAGAGAACATTTCATGCAAAGATGGGCACAATAAAGGACAGAAATGGTATGGACCTAACAGAAGCAGAAGATATTAAGAAGAGGTGGCAAGAATACACAGAAGAACTGTACAAAAAAGATCTTCATGACCCAGATAATCATGATGGTGTGATCACTGACCTAGAGCCAGACATCCTGGAATGTGAAGTCAAGTGGGCCTTAGAAAGCATCACTACGTACAAAGCTAGTGGAGGTGATAGAATTCCAGTTGAGCTCTTTCAAATCCTGAAAGATGATGCTGTGAAAGTGCTGCACTCAATATGCCAGCAAATTTGGAAAACTCAGCAGTGGCCACAGGACTGAAAAGGTCAGTTTTCATTCCAATCCCAAAGAAAGGCAATGCCAAAGAACGCTCAAACTACCACACAATTGCACTCATCTCACATGCTAGTAAAGAAATGCTCAAAATTCTCCAAGCCAGGCTTCAGCAATATGTGAACCGTGAACTTCCTGATGTTCAAGCTGGTTTTAGAAAAGGCAGAGGAACCAGAGATCAAATTGCCAACATCCGCTGGATCATGGAAAAAGCAAGAGAGTTCCAGAAAAGCATCTATTTCTGCTTTATTGACTATGCCAAAGCCTTTGACTGTGTGGATCACAAGAAACTGGAAAATTCTTCAAGAGATGGGAATACCAGACCACCTGATCTGCCTCTTGAGAAATTTGTATGCAGGTCAAGAAGCAACAGTTAGAATTAGACATGGAACAACAGACTGGTTCCAAATTGGAAAAGGAGTACATCAAGGCTGTATATTGTCACCCTGCTTATTTAACTTATATGCAGAGTACATCATGAGAAATGCTGGACTGGAAGAAACACAAGCTAGAATCAAGATTGCTGGGAGAAATATCAATAACCTCAGATAAACAGATGACACGGCCCTTATGACAGAAAGTGAAGAGGAACTCAAAAGCCTCTTGATGAAAGTGAAAGTGGAGAGTGAAAAAGTTGGCTTAAAGCTCAACATTCAGAAAACGAAGATCATGGCATCTGGTCCCATCAATTCATGGGAAATAGATGAGGAAACAGTGGAAACAGTGTCAGATTTTATTTTTTGGGGCTCCAAAATCACTGCAGATGGTGACTGCAGCCATGAAATTAAAAGACGCTTACTCCTTGGAAGGAAAGTTATGACCAATCTAGATTAGGTAGCATATTCAAAAGCAGAGATATTACTTTGCCAACAAAGGTTTGTCTAGTCAAGGCTATGGTTTTTCCTGTGGTCATGTATGGATGTGAGAGTTGGACTGTGAAGAAGGCTGGGCGTGGAAGAATTGATGCTTTTGAACTGTGCTGTTGGAGAAGACTGTTGAGAGTCCCTTGGACTGCAAGGAGATCCAACCAGTCCATTCTGAAGGAGATCAGTCCTAGGTGTTCTTTGGAAGGACTGATGCTAAAGCTGAAACTCCAGTACTTTGGCCACCTCATGCAAAGAGTTGACTCATTGGAAAAGAGTCTGATGCTGGGAGGCATTGGGGGCAGGAGGAGAAGGGGATGACAGAGGATGAGATGGCTGGATGGCATCACTGACTCGATGCACATGAGTCTGGGTGAACTCTGGGAGTTGGTGATGGACAGGGAGGCCTGGCGTGCAGCGATTCATGGGGTCGCAAAGAGTCGGACATGACTGAGTGACTGAACGGAACTGAACTGACTGGGAGGTAAATGTGTGGTGAAATAAACTTGGTTTCAAATCTGATTTTATTCTAAGGGATTGCTTTTACCCCTTCACTAATTTATACATTTACTGAAATCTTACCATGTACAGAAAATTTACTCACTCTGTGAGAGAATCTGAGGTGCATCAGACTCTATGATCTCTAGACCCAAAGCATAGCAAGAGAAGACATGGGCACTGACACAAAGCCCAGCACAAGAACGCAAAAACTCACACGTACACAGAAACACTCAGATGTGCAGATTAAGCAGTGGAGGGAACTCTGGTGCTAAAGACAAGTCCCTTGATAGTTCTTGTTCTGACAGATTTGATCATCAAACAAATTGTGTGCTGGGGAAAAGAATTCATACGTGAACGTCTACTTCAGGCCAAGCACTGGGTGAGATTAACCTACCTCATTTTATCCTCATTAATATTCTGCGAGTGGATGGTGCTACTGACACAAATCCATTCCACCCCTCGACTGCTCCTCATTCCTTAGGTCGCCCTCTCCACACGCATAAGCAAATATAGCTAGGAACTGCTGCACCCTGGACTCAAACTAATGGCTGACATGTAAACCCTGGCCTACTAGAAAACACTTCCATTCCTATTCTAAAAGTAGGAAAAGGGAAGTCTAATTGGAAGGGTACCATTCCACCCCTTATTCACTGAAATAGCTGTTAATATTCTCACATATAGCTAAAGAAACAGGCTCATGACAGACCAATCATGACATTTTGTTCATCTATATGGTTCATGCACTACATTTGGGATACAAAGATGAATAAGACAGATCCCCCACAACTGGGAGGAACAAAGGGAGGTGGGATGTTTGAGGTTTGGCGGATGGGAGAAATGAGGGAGACAAGCAGCAGTTACAGAGCAGCACACTGTGACGGGAGCATCGGCAGGTGGAGTCAGTGCTCTGAGAGCAGCACAGACAGCTCAGTACAGGCCCGTGAAGGGGAGACGGACAGGTGCACTGGGAGTGGAAAGGGGAAATATGAGATGATGTGGGTAGCATTTCTAGAGGTCCTGGGAAAAATGAGCATGAGGTTCTCCTCCAAGAAGACATGTGCAGACATACACAGCTTGAACAGACCAACAATGGAGCAGGCAGTACTGTCTACAAGGAAAATTATAATGAATTAAATCATGGGGTAGGATAATAATCAATGAAACAAAATGCTTTACATGAAATGTTGTAAGGGAAAACAGATTTTTAACATTACTGAAAAGCTCTGCTTCCCTTGTAATTAAGTCAAAGAATCCGTCTGCAATGCAGGAGACCTGGGTTCAATTCCTTGGTTGGGAAGATCCCCTGGAGAAGGAAATGGCAATCCATTCCAGTATTCTTGCCTGGAGAATCCCATGGACAGAGGAGCCTGGTGGGCTACAGTCCATGGGGTTGCAAAAGTCGGACACGACTTAGCAACTAAACTATTAAAAAAGCTCTAATATAAAATTAGAGAACAGTAAAATTCTCTTTCTCACTATAAACACACAGTATGCTTTTAAGAATTTAGCTCATGTTAGTGTTGATCATCCACATCAGCTAATACACTTTTGAAACTTTGTTAATTTTCAAATCAATCACAGAGCTAGAAGTAAAGCAGTTAAAGCAAGTTCCCTGAGGAGGACATTCTATCGTGCCCTTGTCTCTTTTCTGAAATTCGTTCCCTATCCTGTTTCTCCCATGTTCATTATCTGGTGCTCACCCCAGGCCACCCTAAAGAAACATGCACACACACCGCTCCCCCCAACATTAGTCTTCCATTTGCAATAACCTTAACAACCAGGAATCACAATGTGAACACAATTACAAATCACAATTATCTAATCACAATTATATAAATAAATATAAATCACAATTATAAACGAATGAATGAAAGAATAAATAAATAAATAAATGAGTAGGATTCCTTTAAATCAGCTGATCTTTTAAAAGAGGGGAAAAAAACACAAAAGTGAAACCAGTTTTTCACTTCCTGCTTGCCCTTTTACCACAGAAGGAGCTGAGGTCTAGGCTGGAGATTTCAATAAGCAAACTGCCAGACTCAGGGAAGGAACCTGCTCTGCTTTCTCACTCATCTCTCTGGAGCAAACTGAAGACAGGAGCTTGGCCTCCAGGAGACAGGTAAGTGAAGGAAAAGGAGAGAAATGGGTAGACAGAGAGATACAACAACATACTCAGAGACTAAAATAAAAACAGAAATTGATGGAAACGGGAATAGGGACAGTCAGAGATCAAAGCAGATTAAGACATGATGAGAACACAAATATGGATCTAACATTCTCATTGTTCCAATAAACAGCTCCAGATCTGAAGGAAAGGGTGTACATTATCAAAAGAGACAAATAATTTGGTAACTTCTATTGTCAAATAAAAATAAATCTACACTTACATAAAAAGAGACTTCATTTGAAAGGATTATTGCAATAAAGGGAAAGAGACTATTGTAATAGAGAAAACAATTCAAACAGAACTGCAAGCATCTCAAAGGACAAGAAGAAAGGAATTTTCTTTTGTAGTGAAGAGTCAACAGGCTAGAAAAAACACAGAATAGAGGGTGTGTATAAAAGGAAATATTTTTATTCTTAGGAGCGATCATTAAGGAGGGGTTGTATACTGGATCAGAACAAGGATGGGTCAACCTTAAGGGGGCTAAAAAGAAGAGAAGTTTAATTACTGTTTAGTTTCAAACACTTCAATTGAGCAGAGGGACAAACAGCTCAGTGAAAGTTTCATGAGGCAAAGAATGGAATTTTAAGGGTCTTTGTCTGATGGTATATTTAAAATAAGTAACCAAGAAAGATCTACTGTATAGCAATAAAGAAAGAGAGAAAGAAAAGCAGTTAATTTTTAAAAAAGGGGTCTGTGTCTGGCCTCCTTATAAGTAATAGGGGAACACACCAATGATTCTTACCTAAGTCTTATGCTAAAAGGTAGCTCTTTGCAATAAGTTAATTCTCAGAGCACAAAAGGTTGCATGGAGTTCTTTTAACCATCACTGCTTTCCAAGAGAAGAGGACTCATGAAAAGTTTAACTTTATTATGGCTCATGTAAGTAAAAGGTGCTATGGTAAATACAGAGAAGAGGAGAACTAACTGGACCTGGAAGAATAAAGGAAGGCTTCACAAATAAGGAGAATTGGGTTAGAAGTATAGTGTCCTGGGAAATGCTCATCTAATATAATATTTTGATGATCTAATATTTGTATTGATTTAAACAGATTAACAGGACAAAGTTAAGTTTAATTACATACTCACAGAATCCCCAAAAAGACTCAAAGATGGTCTGGCAATTGAGGCATATATACCATCTCAAGCTAAGGAGAAGGCAGTAGGGGTCTGGGGCTTCAAAGAGAAGGGAGACAATTCAGAAGATGGGAAGAGCAAATGATTGGTAAGCAAATGTTTGCGATGCCGTGCATATATGTCTTTCTGATAAAAAAGCTGTCTCTGGTAATAGCTCTTTCTGGTATAGTGTTAGTCGTTCAGTCACTCCAACTCTTTGCTACCCCACAGACTGTAGCCTACCAGGCTCCTCTGTCCATGGAGTTCTCCAGGCAAGAATACTGGAGTGGGTTGCCATTTCCTTCTCCAAAACTTTCTGGTACAGGCCCTCTATATAATTATTTTAGGGAGTTCAAGGAGAGGTAAAAAAGCTTTTCCTGAGTCTGCTGGGTCTTAATTGCCTTCTGCTCAGAACAATCCACATGTCAAAGTGGCAGATTTGGTGGTGGCATATTCTGCTCCACCTCAACAGACAGGGTTAAATAAATTATGAGATTGAGGAAAGATGACAGAGTACAGCTTTTACGGGAAGAAAGTGAACTAGAAGTTCAGAAAAGGAAAAAGAGTGGTTGTAAAAAGAACTGGGCTGGGACTTCCCTGGCAGTCCAGTGGTTAAGACTTTGCTTTTAGAGGTTTGATTCCCAGTGGGGGAGCTAAGATGCCAACTGTCTTGCAGCCAGGAAACCAAACCATAAGAGAGAAGTAATATAACAGAAGGTTCAGACGGTAAAGTGTCTGCCTACAATGCTGGAGACCCGGATTCAATCCCTGGGTCGGGATGATCCTCTGGAGAGGGAAATGGCAACCCACTCCAGTACTCTTCCCTGATAATCCCATGGACAGAGGAGCCTGGTAGGCTACAGTCCATGGGGTCACAAACAGTCAGACACAACTGAGTGACTTCACTTCACTTCACTTCACTTCAAAGAAAAAAATGGTGACTGGGTTGATTGTTGCCACATTGTGAGGGGGATTGAATGCTGGGGACAAGTAATTTGATCATATCATAAACCAATGAGGACTCTTCGAGTTTTGTAAACAAGTATGAGTTTCAGGATGCACTGTGAAAGGTGGACCATACAAGGATAGAGATACAGATTCAAGAGCTTCTTATACAGAGCAGTCAAATAGTGCAAACTAATGCCCGGCATTTAGTAGGTAACTAACAGGGACATAGTTTAGGTGAAGAAGTAGTACAAAATGGCTTCCAAGAAATAAAAGGTGCCCACATTACCATTTGCCCATCAAAATGGAATAATACCCGCAAAGGGCTAGAGTTAGGGATTCAAAATAAGTTTCTAACTGGATAGGCCATTCAAGACCATAAATCCAAGCCCAAAAAGGAGCTACAGAAATAGTAAAATCTACAGTAGGAGGTAGAATTTAAGAGGCAAGCTAACATTTTGTTACTTTTTTCTTTTTTATTGAGATATAATTCACATATAATATTAGTTACACCATGCAACATGATTCTATATGTGTATATATTGCCAAATGATAACCCACAGCAAGCCTAGTAACGATCCATCACCACACAGTTATAGTTTATTTTCCTTATGATGAAAAATGTTAAGGTCTTCTTATAAACTTTCAAATCACAATAGTGTATTATCAGCTATAGTCATCATGCTGCACATAACATTCCCAGAACTCATTCCTTTTATAACTGGAAATTTCAGCCTTTGTACCTCCTTCACCCATTTTCCATCCTTCTCCCCCAACCTCTGGCAACCACCCATCTGTTCTCTGTATCATTTAGCTCGTTTTTGGTTATGTTTTGTTTTAGATTCCATATGTAAGTGAGATCATATGGTATTTATCTTTGTCTGACATTTTATTTAACGTAATGCCCTCAAGGTCAAACCATGTTGTCACAAATGGCAGGATTTCTCTCTCTCTCTCTCTTTTTTGCTGAATAATATTCCATTAGAAATGTATCACACTTTCTTTATCCATCCATCCATCAATGGACATTTATGTTGCTTTGAACTTTGGTTATTGTAAATAATGCTGGAATGAACCTAGTCAGGCATGGGGAGGATCTTTTCAAATTAGTATTTTCTTTTCCTTTAGATCACCAGTGACACCATGATATTTGATAGAAACTGGAAAAGGCTGGGCACTGCATAAAGAGCCTAAAGCAGCTCACGATTAGCAGCAGAGTCCTTGAACACATATTCTCTAACTACATGATCAAAAGCAGTCTCAGGTTACTCTCCATCCAATTATCTGATTGTTTCTTTGCTAACACTTAACCTGAAATTATTTTCCTTCTTCAAATATTTTGAAGTTTATGGTCTGCTTCCCTCAGTAGAGGTAAACACTCTAAAGGCAGGGAGCTAACCTGCCTTATTCATTGGTCAACACACAGTGCCTAAAGCATTTCCCAGCATGCTGCAAGCCCTCAATAAATATGTGTGAAGCAAATGCTGACATTTAAAAAATCTTTACCAAACTTCTAATCAGCAGTACTTGTATGATCTCATTCACTCAAAGGCACATTATCATGATGGGTACACGAGAGGAGAGATGGTCCACAAAGAGGAGCTCCCAGATTCAAAAGGATAGAAAGCTGGAAAGGCTCCCTGGACTGGATAATTAGAATGTGAATATCAGGCTTCTAGAGAACTTTTTCTAGAAAAAGGTGAGGGCAGAAGTGAAACTAAATAATAATAAGTGGATAGGATGCATTCAACAATTTATTTCATCAACAAACATTTACTGAGCCAGAAGTGCTAAATTTGAAATTCCTTTTAGAGAAATCTGGCAATAAAAGAAATATAAAGAAAAGCTTATGGAGGAGACAAGATCCACTCTATATTTAAACAAAATGGGAAGATGTGTGTTTTCTTATCCAAAGTGAAGCAACCACAAAAGTAAAATATTCAAGATATTTTAGACCCAAGATAAAGAAAAAAAAGAAAAAGCCCAAGGGAAGTGAGTAGCAGCAGGATTTAGAGGACAGAGTTAGTATTGCAAAGAGGTTAGGGGTGCCTCTTCCTTAGGGACCAGAGGGAAGAACACAAGAATGGATAATAGAGTCTTGATTTGAAGGTGACAATCTTTGAAGATGACGAAGGTCTGACCACATAGCTTCTACACTCTGTAGAAATGGAAAGGGATGTCACCAAATGTGAGAAGAGCTTCAACTAATGCTCTCTTTGATGTAATCTTTCCTGCATTCTTAGACCCCTCTCAATGCTTCTGGACTGTTGGTTCAAAAGACCTACTCAGCCTTTGTCTTAACCCCATTGCCTCAAAAATTGCCTGGCACTTCGGAGTAGACCAGTAAGTGTAAATTATATGTAAAATTATGAAGATGAGTCGTTTGATTGTGGGAAGTGAAGAAGAGAATGAAGAAGAATGAAACTAGACTCTTTTGGGGCCTGAGACCCTGGGAAGATGGCAATAGAATGGATGCGTTGAGAAAACAAAAGGCAGAGAGAGGTTTAAACAAGTTACTGGGTGCAAGCTGGGATGCACTTACGTTCCACCTCAAGGGTCTCACCTGCTGGTAAGAAGTACAACTCTGTCCTAGGCTGTTCCCATGCTGGTTTCACATTTCTTTGAGCCCACAGGGATTCAGCTTTTTTCTTCAGTCTCCTCAGTTATCCAAAAACATCCTCTAAACACTTGGCTGCTCCTGGTTCAGGTCCCAGTTCAGTTTCTTTCTGTCCTCAAGACAATGCCACATGTTTCAACCGTAGCCAAGGCATTTGCTACTAATCGCTAGGTACATAAAGACAAAAATATAAACCCAAGGAAAAGGAAAAGATCTTCTCTTGCTATGTGGTTTTACAATGCTGCCAGAATCTTCACTAGTCTAAAAGCAAATTAGAATATAGGAATAAAATGGTCTCACGAAAGTAATATCTAAGTGTACGCATATAGTGAATAGTGAAGTCGCTCAGTCGTGTCCAACACTTTGCGACCCCGTGGACTGTAGCCTACCAGGCTCCTCTGTCCATGGGATTTTCCAGGCAATAGTTCTGGAGTGGATTGCCATTTCCTTCTCCAGGCGATCTTCCCAACCCAGGGATCGAACCCGGGTCTCCCACGTTGTAGACAGACACTTTACCGTCTGAGCCACCAGGGAAGTGTAAGTGTATACTCCCACATAAATGAACCTATGTTCTTGCACTTGAAAGGTCCCACAGAAGATGGAAACATGTGGCTTCCTCTATCCTAGTTTAAATTATTTTCTTATTTTTATGTTAATTTTATTGAGAAATGATCTATACACAAAAAATGCATCCATTTAAGGTACACATTTTGATGAATTTTGCCAAGTTGAAACCACTAAAACCTTGAAACTATTCCCATGATCAAGACAGAAAATATTTTCATGATCCCCCAAAATTTACAGTGCCCCTTTGCAGTCTATTGCTCCTCTGCTCCAGTCCCAGGCAACCAGATTTGCTTTCAGATCAGATCAGATCAGATCAGTTGCTCAGTCGTGTCCGACTCTTTGCAACCCCATGAATCGCAGCATGCCAGGCCTCCCTGTCCATCACCAACTTCCGTAGTTCACTGAGACTCACATCCATTGAGTCAGTGATGCCATCCAGCCATCTCATCCTCTGTCGTCCCCTTCTCCTCCTGCCCCCAATCCCTCCCAGCCTCAGACTGTTTTCCAATGAGTCAACTCTTCGCATGAGGTGGCCAAAGTACTGGAGTTTCAGCTTTAGCATCATTCCTTCCAAAGAAATCCCAGGGCTGATCTCCTTCAGAATGGACTGGTTGGATCTCCTTGCAGTCCAAGGGACTCTCAAGAGTCTTCTCCAACACCACAGTCCGAAAGCATTAATTCTTCGGCGCTCAGCCTTCTTCACAGTCCAACTCTCACATCCATACATGACCACAGGAAAAACCATAGCCTTGACTAGACAGACCTTTGTTGGCAAAGTAATGTCTCTGCTTTTGAATATGCTATCTGTGTTGCTCATAACTTTCCTTCCAAGGAGGAAGCGTCTTTTAATTTCATGGCTGCAGTCACCATCTGCAGTGATTTTGGAGCCCCCCAAAATAAAGTCTGACACTGTTTCCACTGTTTCCCCATCTATTTCCCATGAAGTGATGGGACCGGATGCCATGATCTTCGTTTTCTGAATGTTGAGCTTTAAGCCAACTTTTTCACTCTCCACTTTCACTTTCATCAAGAGGCTTTTGAGTTCCTCTTCACTTTCTGCCATAAGGGTGGTGTCATCTGTTTATCTGAGGTTATTGATATTTCTCCCGGCAATCTTGATTCCAGCTTGTGTTTCTTCCAGTCCAGCGTTTCTCATGAGGTGCTCTGCATATAAGTTAAATAAGCAGGGTGACAATATACAGCCTTGACGAACTCCTTTTCCTATTTGGAACCAGTCTGTTGTCCCATGTCTAGTTCTAACTGTAGCTTCTTGACCTGCATACAAATTTCTCAAGAGGCAGATCAGGTGGTCTGGTATTCCCATCTCTTGAAGAATTTTCCACAGTTTATTGTGATCCACACAGTCAAAGGCTTTGGCATAGTCAATAAAGCAGAAATAGATGCTTTTCTGGAACTCTCTTGCTTTTTCCATGATCCAGCGGATGTTGGCAATTTGATCTCTGGTTCTTCTGCCTTTTCTAAAACCAGCTTGAGCATCAGGAAGTTCACAGTTCACATATTGCTAAGCCTGACTTGGAGAATTTTGAGCGTTACTTTACTAGCGTGTTATTATGAGTGCAACTGTGCGGTAGTTTGAGCATTGTTTGGCATTGCCTTTCTTTGGGATTGGAATGAAAACTGACCTTTTCCTGTCCTGTGGCCACTGCTGAGTTTTCCAAATTTGCTGGCATATTGAGTGCAGCACTTTCACAGCATCATCTTTCAGGATTTGGAATAGCTTAACTGGAATTCCATCACCTCCACCAGCTTTGTTCGTAGTGATGCTTTCTAAGGCCTAGTTGACTTCACATTCCAGGATGTCTGGCTCTAGGTCAGTGATTACACCATCGTGATTATCTGGGTCGTGAAGATCTTTTTTGTACAGTTCTTCTGTGTATTCTTGCCATCTCTTCTTGGGTTACTATTAATTAGTTTGCATTTTATATAAATGGAATAATACAAGAAGTATTCTTTCGTTGATTCCTTCTTTCACATAGCATAATAAATTTTAAATTCAACCATGTTGTTTGCTTGTATGAGTAGTTATCCATTTCTATTATTAAGCAGTATTTCATTGTATAGCATATTTCGTTTAGCTATTGGATTGGCCAGAAAGTTCTTTCAGGAGATGTTACACAAAAACCCAAAAGAACTTTTTGGCCAACCCAGTATCTATCTATTTATGGACAATTTGAGTATTTCCAGTTTTTAGCTATTATGCAAAAATCTACTATGAACATCTATACACGAATCATTGTGTGGACAAAAATTTTAATTCTCTTGGATAGATATCTAGAAGTGAAATGTCTGTGTCATATGGTGTGTGCATGTTTCACAAGTGCCTAATAAGTTTCTGAAATGGTTACTACCAATAGTGAAGCTGTGCTAGCTGCTCTACATCCTCTCTGACACTTGATATTGTCAGTCTTCTTAATTGTAGCCTTTCTAATGAGTTTGTTGTGTTTTGTCATTGAGGTTTTAATTTGAATTTCCCTAATGACTAACAATGTTGACCATCTTTTCATGCACTTACTGACCACTCAACATCTTCTTTTATGAAATCAGCTATTCAAACACTTTGCCCTATTCTTACTACATTCTCTTACATATTATTGAACTGTAAGAGTCTTTATATAATTTGGATACCAGTTTTTTGTCAGAAATAGTCATTGAAAATATCTTATTCCATTCTTTAGTTAGACCTGTAATTGTCTTAATGTAATTTTCAGAGAGCCAAATTTTTCATTTTGATTCTCTAGTTGATCAGTTTTTTTTATGGCTCATGATTTTAGTGTCCTAAGAAAGTTTTGCCCACTACAAGGCCATGAATGTTAATACTTTTCACTCTTCTTTCATTCAGAAGTTTAATAGGTTAATTTTTACATTTAAGGTTTGGTCTGTTTTGAGTTATTTTGGGTGTGGTGTGATGAGCTATTTTGGGTGTGGTATAAAGCAGGATCAATGATCAGGTTTTTTCCACATGGATATCCAATTGTCCCAGCACCATTTGTTTAATAGATTTTCCACTTCTCTTTGAAAATCAGTGTAGCATATATGTAGGAGTGTATTTCTAGATCCTCTGTACTCTTCTATTTCCGTGTACCTATATCTGTCTTCATTAATACTATCTTGTTTTGGTAGCTGTATGTAAGTCTTAAAATGAGACAATGTAATGACCTCTTTCTTTTTTACATACACACCCAAACCACATAAACATGTTCAATTTACTTAGGACAAAAGAGTCACAAAAATTCCAATTTCTGAGAGAAGACATCTTGAGTTTGAATAGCTCAAAACTTCTTGACAATCTCAGCAAGTTGGAATTAATAGTATTCATGAACTTTAACAAGCTAGAGATCAATATAGATTAGAAAAATGAACAAATATCTGAACTTTTATAACATCTATGTTATCAACTATATCCGTTCTACTGAATTTCTGCTAAATATGGCGGAGAGGCCTATATTCCACAGTCTTCCTCTTTAGAATCTGAGGTGTAATAGAAAGGAAACTTTGAGTTAGGGGATGTCACAGAAGATCTCTGAATACAAGTTATCTGATGTTATTTTTCTGTCACATAGATGTCCACACAACTTTATCTGTGTTTTTCTTAGACAACAGGAAATTAAACAAAGAATTATGCTCTCCTTTTTTACAGGGGACAAGTCATTTAATAATAAGCCTAAGTTTACCTGCTAGTCTCTGAACATCACCATTTCCCAGTGGCCTGACCCTTACCCTAGAGCTACAAGTCTTTCTCTAGTCCTGTCCAACTGTACCCTTAAATCTGTCTCAGACCGACCATGTTCAAGCTTTTTAGCTAAAGAAATAGCAAACAGGTTCTCAGGGGCTTTTTCATATAAGGCCTGAGATTATCTGCTTTCTGTTTATGACTATGAAAGATTTGAGCCCAATAACCATAAAACATATGCCTGTGACTTTACCCTGATTAGGAGCAATACAGATTAACTTGACAGTCCTCCTGGGATGGAACAAAGACTGCTTTGGTCTTTTCTCCTGGTCTCTTTGATCCTTCCTCCACTGACTAATGACTTCTCAAACCATAGAGAAGATCATGCCATGAGATTAGAGTCTACCAATATCTATAGTTTAATGAAGTATCACAAATTGACCACATAATCATGCCCAGATGGAGTATCTGCCCATATTCCAGAACAATCTCTCATACTCTTAGCTACTTATCATTAATCTCTCTACTTCCTAACAGCTTAAACTAGTCATTACTCAGACTTGTGATATTATAAATTCATTTTGGCAGGTATTTATCTTTCTGTATATGGAATCATATTATATGTATTCTTTTGTATTTGGCTTATTTGAAAACTTAAAAGTGTGAGATTTACCCATATTGTTGTGTACCACTATGATATTGTTTTTATTATTGTATGAATCTGTCACTTTTTATTTACCATGTCACTGTGAAAGGACATCAGGATTGTTTCCAAGTTTTCACTTTGATGAATAGTGGTGCTATGAACATTCTGGTGGATATGTCTTGATGTGTGTTTACACACAGTTCTACCGGCATATACGTAAGGATGAAAAACTTGACTTATTCCTGTCACTGATTTATATGTACCCATAATTTCTTCTTTAGAATTTTTTCTTGTCTATTTTGTGATACCAATTGAGATTTCCTTATTTCATTTTATTATTTCACTAGTTAGATGATGGACAGAGAAGCCTGGGGGACTACATTCCATGTGGTCACAAAAAGTTGGACATGACTGAGCATGCACACACACACAGAGAAAGGAATCACCCTTTTATGTCATTACTAACTTTCATTCTTATCTGTCACATTCAAAAGTAAATTTTTACCAGCTTGGTACATTTCACTCTCATTATCACCAAACACAGACACACACACACACACACACACACACACAGAGTATCCTCACTTATACCACCTCATGCTGTATTGAGCTAACTGGAATTTTTAAAGTTTTCATTGGAATATAGTTGCTTTATAATACTGTGTTAGTTGTTACTGTACAGCAAAGTGCATCAGCTATACAAATACATATATCCTCTCTTTTTTGGATTTCCTTCCCATTTCGGTTACCACAGAGCACTGAGTACAGTTTCCTGAGCTATACAGTAGGCTCTCATTTGTTATCTATTTTATACATAGTATGTATATGTCGGTCCCAACCTCCCAATTCATCCCATCCTCCTTTCCCCCTTGATATCTATATATTTATTATCTACACCTGTCACTATTTCTGCTTTATAAATAAGATCATCTATACCAATTCTTTTAAATTACACATATATGCATTAATATATGATATTTGTTTTCCTTTTTTTGACTTAATTCACTCTGTATAAAAGTCTCTAGGTCCATCCACATCTCTATAAATGACCCAATTTCATTCCTTTTTATGACTAATATTCCATTGTATATATGTACCACTTCTTCTTTATCCATTTCTCTGTTGATGGACATTTAGGTTGTTTCCATATCCTGGTTATTATAAATGGTGCTGCAATGAACACAGGGATGCATATGTATTTTTGAAATACAGTTTTCTTGGGTAATTGCCCAGTAATGGTATTTCTGGGTCACATTTTAGTTCTATTTTTAGTTTTTTAAGGAATATCTAAACTGTTCTCCTTAATGACTGTATCAATTTACATTCCCACCAACAGTGCAAGGGGTTTCCCTTTTCTCCATACCCTCCCAAGCATTCATTGCTTGTATGAACTAGCTAGAATTTTCATTATAACTGCTTTTGATTTTTACCTTATACAGTAAAAATCATTTACACCAGTAGCTTTACTTTTTCCTTTACTAATTTGGTTGACAGATAATCTTAGGACCCAAATCATATTCCTTAAGAATATTAAAAATAGTGCTGTAATACCATGTAGCAATACCATGCTGCTACTGGGAACTCTGACATCCGTCTGCCTTTATTAATAACATATCTGTAAATAACCAAGATTGTTCATTTGTTTAATATTCAAACTCCTTACTATCTATTCTACGAATAGGAGAGTATTTCCAGGATCTATTAAAAAGAGTTGTTTCTGTTCTTGTTAACTTCATACATTTGATCTAAATTTTCATTATAGATAATCAGGCCTACTACAGCTCTGGGAAATATTCAATTTTTTTCCTTTGATAATTTCTGAAATTATCAGAAATTTCAGGTAATTTTTCTGATCATATTAGATTCAGTCACATGTCAGCAGCATTTCTGGATCTAGCCTACCTGTCTCCTTAAAAAGCTTTATACCTCTGCATTGGCCTTTCTATTTCTTTATCCTTTGAAGTTAAAGTCTTAAAAAATTTAACTCAGCTGAACAGTCTAGCACAGTAGTTGAATTTTCATGTGTATTCATTCAAATACTGAGACAGAAAGAGTACCTCAACTGGAAACTAAGAAGTAAAGAGAGTCAAATGATACATCATCAAGTTCAGGCCAACAGAAATGGCAAATTTAGTTTTTACACTCCCACCTTTTCTCCACTAAAAGATGTTTTCTTAGAATAGGATTTTTTTTTCAAAATGTGATTTACCAATTGGCAGCATTTGTAAAATGAAGTTGACATGTTTATAAAAACCATAGTTCCTGAGCAATAAGCTAGAGCTTCCATGTCAGATTCTCTGTGAGTGGGGCTGAGAATCCACATTTTTAAGATGTCCTCAGGTAATCATTATGCAATATAAAGTCTGAGGACAACTACTTTGAAAGATTAACTCATGTTTTTAACTTTAAATTGGTTCAAAACCAAGTCAAGATCAATCAGTCAGAAGAGTGAGAACATTACAATCCTTAACACCTGCATAATTTGCTGCAATTTCTGCCTTTTTTGAATAGATTCCTGCCTTCTTTAAATCTGTCTCTGTAATTTGGCACTCAAATAGACCAAAACTATATACTTCCCTGGTGACTCAAAGGGTAAAGAAACTGCCTGAAATGCAGGAGACCTGGGTTTGATCCCTGGGTTTGGAAGACTCCCTGGAGAAGGGAATAGCAACCCACTCCGCTATCCTTGCCTGGAGAATTCCATGGACAGAGGAGCCTGGTGGGCTGCAGTCCACGGGGTCACTAAGAGTAGGACACAACTAAGAGACAAACACTTTCACTTCATTTTCATATGATAAGCAAGGTAGAGAAATCATTGTTAAAATCTTTCCAGCACCACCAAGAATGGGTAAATAATCTACCTCTAGCCCAAAAGTTCTTCACTGTAGGCAACAACAAAGTAGACAAGAACTAAAAGAATCTTTTCTTCTCTTCATCCTTCTTCCTACTACACATACCTCTACTTCTCTTTCATTGACACAACACCAGTATCAGCTCTGAGCCACACAAAGCTACAAAGAATGACTCATTGACATTGGAAACTATCAGAACAAGTGCCTTATACACAAGTGCTCAAACATACACACTATTTTATATGTATTTTTCTTAGAGAATAAGTCAGTGAGAGACAAAACAGGATTTTCAACAATGCTATAGTTCTATGACCATGACTAGATCCTTGCTGGAACTGACAAAATTGATTTTTATGTGACTTCAAAGGATGTCTTCCCAGACACTCTAGTTGGAGGTAGAAAGGAGGGATCCTGGTGTACAACTTAACTGTAAAACTGAATTACTCTTGAGGAAAATACTAGTGTGTTCTGGACCTACATACACCTAGTAAAGGCTTGTGCATTCATCTTCAGCAGATATCATTTTACTAGGTTACAGTAGATACCAAGGATTCAGTCTTTAGCAAGAATTAAAGATATGGATTGATTTTCACATTACACTTTCTGTAATCAATATAAAATCTTACTTTTACCATGCTGCTTGGTGATTAAATGTTGTGTCCATTGGGGTGTAAACCAATACTCTCAAATCACAGGCAGATCATCTCCTAATGTGGGGATATATCCATAGTGTGCCAGTTCCCTTCAGGGAAGGTAATCTTGAAAAATGTCTTCTGACACATTCAACCCCTACCCAACATTCAGCACAGTTACTCATGCAGAATGAAGAATGACAAGAGCCTGAGAGTATAACGGGACAGACAAACTCCCCAGCTTTCCAGTGTCACAATATCTGTCCAAATCTGAACCAGACCGTCCAGTGGAGACAATCATTGAGAAGTCTACCCTCCTGTTGTGCCCTAGAACTGACAGCTCTGAGAATTCTCGGTCAGTAGGCTTAATCTTAAAGTCTTAGAAGGAAAAAGCAGCTACAGATACTGTCCTATATTGTTTGTTCCTTCCTAACCTATATAGAGGTCAATGACTATGGGATTTCAAACGCTGAAGAGGCCTTCTTTGGGTTACAATCTCCCACATCTCCTAAAGGAAAGCATCTCCTTATTTTGAGACAACAAGAAAATAACAGAATTGCTAAAACATTAGCTGAAGAGACACACAGCATCTCCATTAACTTTCAGTCTATACCAAAATGTTGAAAGTTATTTTCCATGTTGCAGTACTTTCCATAACTAATATTTCCTATTATCTCATGGCAGAAGCTTCAGGAGATGGGAAGCCACCTCTGAAAGAAAACCTGCAGAATCAGCGTTCCTGACTGCAGTTGTGGTATGTAGTTTCTAGTTAAAGTAAAAATCAAACAAACAAACAAAAAAAACCTTGGTCTTAATTTAGACCCTTAAGTCTTTATTTTTCCTTTCATTCTCAAATGTATGTAAGCTTCCCAATCTTTATTGGACTTGACATATTATCATTAAACCCTATATTTATTCTCCTTGGAGTGGTGGGTCTGACATTCTACTTTCAGTCTTCATGGTCTCCTAGAGATTGGAACCTGCTTCTACCTTGAGGAGCTTCTCTTTTTTCCCTACATTTCCATTCTTGCCCCCATAGGATGCCTTAGTCCTTGAAATTTATTCATCCCATTCAAACAGCCTTTGTCTCTTTTCATGAGGTTTTCCCTGATACACTTGTCACTTTTCAGGTTACTTTAGTTCATAGGCCAATCTTAGCTGAATATCATCTCTTAAAATTTGCCTCTACCACCTGGTTAGGTATAGGCACGAAATGAATTCCATGTACAGAATAGCTCAGTTATAATCCTAAACCACCTAAACTCCAAGTCCCTTTCATCAACTAAAAGGTTATCTTGAAGGTTATGTGTTTCTCCATATAACAGCCATCTTACTTGTTTGGATGGCATACACTCCCTGGGCTATGCTTCTCTCTTAATTTCATTCTATACTCTACTTTGATGCATTGAAAAATTCCCTGGAAACTAATCTGCATAATCCTTCCAAGTTCTCTGGCTTAGGTCTTCAAGTCTCCAGTAACAGTTCCTCTCTCCAGATTTTCCTAAACTATGACACATGCTCTCATAAGTAAGAGAATACGATTCTCCTTTGGCTAGGTGGTGGCAAACTCCTTTAGATCTTCCTCCCCTTCAGTGGGATTTACCTCATTGAGTCCCGCATCCCTCGAGGCACTGAGACTGCGGTTCCAATAGACTTTAGAAAAATCGAAAGATAGGAGGTGTTAACATTTATTTAGCTCTTAGTATGTGTCAAATACTGGACTGAGGACTTTACATATTTTACCTCTTGGCACACAGATGAGGGTAGCTTAAACAATAGAATGTAACATAAATGCAGGAATTTTCATATAAAATGAAGGTCCCAAATTAGTTGATTTTGCTTTAACCAAAAGGAAGATTATCCTGGATAGGTTCAACTTAATCAGGCAAAAGGCCTTAAAGAGAGACTCAGCCTTTCTTTAGAGATAATTTTCCCTCCTTCTGACTTATGGAAGTAAGCTATCATGTTCAGGGAAAGCCTATGGAAAAGACAATGTGGCCAGGAACTGTGAACAGTCCTAAAATCTCAAGAAAATTACTTCTGTCCATATATATAAGCTAAAAGCAGCTTTTCTAGTTCAAACTCTAGATGAAAATACAGCTCAGTCAACACCTGGAGTGCTGCCTTATAAAACCTCAAGTATAGCACTCAGCTAAGTCATGCCAGACTCCTGACAGAAATTGGGATATATCTGTGTTTTGAGATACTAAGTTTGTGGTAATCCATTATAAAACAATATAAAAATAATACAGATTTTGATGCCTAGAAGTGGTACCTAAAAACTTGGAAATAGCTTTGAAATCAATCAAATGAGCAGAGACTAGAATAACTTTGAGAGAAAGCCTATATGTTTTCAACAGACTGTTGGTAGAAAACTGATCTTAAAGTACGCCACAGTGAGACTTCAGAAGAAATTGAGGAACATGTTATTAGAAACTGAAGGAGGAAGATTCATGATACAAGGTGACAGAAGCTTAGCAAAATTATATCCTGGAGTTATGTTCAGGAAAATACTTAAAAGCTGGCTTTATAGTTAGGGAGACTTCCAATTAAAGTGTTAAAAGTGACTCTTCAATTTTTTTTTCTATTTATGATAATATGTGAAAGGAGAATGATAAATTGAGGAAAGAACTGTTAAACAAAAAGAAACCAAGACCTTACAATTTTAAAATTTCTCACCATCTGTAAGAATTAAAGAGATTCACAGTCTTAATCTCTGAAAAGTATGATTGTACAACTTTTCCCTAAAACTTCAGAAAGATTAAAATGTGAAAGAATCAGGCACAAAAATATGCCCTCCTATCATTTTAAGGATAAAGGTTCTTTATAAAACTAGAAATCAGACTACCATATGAGCCAACAATCCTACTACTGGGCTATATATACACTGAGAAAACTGTAATTGAAAGAGACACCCATACCCCAATGTTCACTGCACCACTATTTATAATAGCTAGGATATGGAACCAAACTAGATGTCTATTGACAGATGAATGGATAGAGAAGCTTTGGTATATATATACAAGAGAATATTACTCAGCCATAAAAAGGAATGCGTTTGAGCCAGTTCTAAGGGGTGGATGAACTTAGAGCCTATTACACAGAGTGAAGTTAAGTCAGAAAGATAAAAACAAATGTGGCATAACATATATATGGAATCTAGAAACACAGTATTGATGAACCTATTTACAGGGCAGCAATGGAAACAATCCTAAATGATGATGCTATGAAAGTGCTGCACTCAGTATGGCAGCAAATTTGGAAAACTCAGCAGTGGACACAGGACTGGAAAAGGTCAGTTTTCATTTCAATCCCAAAGAAAGGCAGTGCCAAAAAATGCTCAAACCACTGCACAATTGCACTAATCTCACACGTTACCAAAGTAATGCTCAAAATTCTCGAAACTACGCTTCAACAGTACATGAGCTGTGAACTTTCAGATGTTCCAGCAGGTTTCAGTAAAATCAGAGTAGTTCAATTCAGTCACTCAGTCTTGTCTGACTCTTTGCGACCCCATGAATCGCAGCACGCCAGGCCTCCCTGTCCATCACCAACTCCCAGAGTTCACTCAAACGCACGTCCATCAAGTCAGTGATGCCATCCAGCCATCTCATCCTCTGTCATCCCCTTCTCCTCCTGCCCCCAATCCCTCCCAGCATCAGACTCTTTTCCAATGAGTCAACTCTTTGCATGAGGTGGCCAAAGTACTGGAGTTTCAGCTTTAGCATCATTCCTTCCAAAGAACACCTAGAACTGATCTCCTTTAGAATGGACTGGTTGGATCTCCTTGCAGTCCAAGGGATTCTCAAGAGTCTTCTCCAACACCACAGTTCAAAAGTACCAATTCTTCAGCGCTCAGCCTTCTTCACAGTCCAACTTTCACATCCATACATGACCACAGGAAAAACCATAGCCTTGACTAGACAGACCTTTGTTGGCAAAGTAATGTCTCTGCTTTTGAATATGCTATCTAGGTTGGTCATAACTTTCCTTCCAAGGAGTAAGTGTCTTAATTTCATGGCTGCAGTCACCATCTGCAGTGAGTTTGGAACCCCCCAAAAATAAAGTCTGACACTGTTTCCCCATCTATTTCCCATGAAGTGATGGGACCAGATGCCATGATCTTAGTTTTCTGAATGTTGAGCTTTAAGCCAACTTTTTCACTCTCCTCTGTCACTTTCATCAAGAGGCTTTTTAGTTCCTCTTCACTTTCTGCCATAAGGGTGGTGTCATCTGCATATCTGAGGTTATTGATATTTCTCCGGGCAATCTTGATTCCAGCTTGTGTTTCTTCCAGCCCAGCATTTCTCATGATGTATTCTGCATATAAGCTAAATAAGCAGGGTGACAATATACAGCCTTGATGTACTCCTTTTCCTATTTGGAACCAGTCTGTTGTTCCATGTCCAGTTCTAACTGTTGCTTCCTGACTTGCATATAGGTTTCTCAAGAGGCAGGTCAGGTGGACTGGTATTCCCATTTCTTTCAGAATTTTCCACAGTTTATTGTGATCCACAGAGTCAAAGGCTTTGGCATAGTTAATAAAGCAGAAATAAATGCTTTTCTGGAACTCTCTTGCTTTTTCAATGATCCAGCGGATGTTGGCAATTTGATCTCTGGTTCCTCTGCCTTTTCTAAAACCAGCTTGAACATCTGGAAGTTCATGGTTCACGTATTGCTGAAGCCTGGCTTGGAGAATTTTGAGCATTACTTTACAAGCGGGTGAGATGAGTGCAATTGTGCGGTAGTTTGAGCGTTCTTTGGCATTGCCTTTCTTTGGGATTGGAATGAAAACTGACCTTTTCCAGTCCCTTGGCCACTGCTGAGTTTTATCGCCAACATCCATTGCATCATCCAAAAAGCAAGAGAGTTCCAGAAAAACATCTACTTCTGCCTTATTGATTATGTCAAAGCCTTTCACTGTGTGGATGACAACAAACTGGAAAATTCTTAAAGAGATGGGAATACCAGACGACCTGAACTCCCTCCTGAGAAATCTGTATGCAGGTCAAGAAGCAAGTTAGAACTGGGCATTGACAATGGACTGGTTCAAAATTGGCAAAGGTGTGCGTCAAGGCTGTATATTGACACCATGCTTATTTAACTTATATGTAGAGTACATCATGCTAAATGCCAGGCTGGATGAAGCACAACGTGGAACCAAGATTGCAAGGAGAAATATCAAACCTCAGAAATGCAGATGACACCACCCTGATGGCAGAAAGTGAAGAACTAAAGAGCATCTTGATGAAAGTGAAAGAGGAGAGTGAAAAAGCTGGCTTAAAGCTCAATATTCAGAAAGCTAACATCATGGCATGTGGTCCTATCACTTCATGGCAAATATATGGGGAAACAGTGCAAACAGTGACAGATTTTTATTTTGGGCGGTTCCAAAATCACTGCAGATGGTGATTGCAGCCATGAAACTAAAAGATGCTTGCTCCTTGGAAGAAAAGTTATGACCAACCTAGACAGCATATTCAAAAGCAGAGACATTACTTTGCCAACAAAAGACCATTATTCAAAGCTATGGTTTTTCCAGTAGTTATGCATGGATTATCAAGAAAGCTGTCCATTGAAGAATTGATGTTTTAAACTGTTGTGTTGGAGAAGATGCTTGAGAGTCCCTTGGACTGCAAGGAGATCCAACCAGTCCATCCTAAAGGAAATCAGTCCTGAAAATTCATTGGAAGGATTGACTGGAAGGACTGATGCTGAAGCTGAAACCAATACTTTGGCCACCTGATGTGAAGAGCTGACTCATTAGAAAAGACCCTGATGCTGGGAAAGATTGAAGGCAGGAGGAATAGGGGACAACAGAGGATGAGATGGTTGGATGGCACCACCAACTCAATGGACATGAGTTTGAGTATGCTTCGGGAGTTGGTGATGGACAGGGAGGCCTGGCTTGTTGCAGTCCATAGGGTCTCAAAGAGTTGGACACGACTGAGCAACTGAACTGAACTGAATGGAAATATAGACATAGGGAACAGATTGTGGACACAGTAGGGGAAGGAGAGGTTGAGATGAATTCAGAGAGTAGCATGGAAACACATATTACCATATGTAAAAAAGATAGCCAGTGGAAATTTGCTATATGATGCCTGGAGCTCAACCCAGTGTTCTGTGACAACCTAGAGGGGTGGGTCAGTAGGTTGGAGGGAGGTTCAATAGGGAGGAGACATATGTATACTTGGCTGATTCATGTTGATATATGGCAGAAACCAACACAATACTGTAAAGCAATTATCCTCCAATTAAAAAATAATAATAAATAAAAATCATTTTAACCACACCTTCCCCAAAAAAGGTGATATGGGTTTGCCTCACAGATATCAACCAAACTAGAAGTCCTCTAGGAAGATTAAGGGTACTGTTTCCTACTATTTCAGCAAGAGGGCAAGGCTTAGAAGGGTTAGTTTGGAAAAGATCTATAAATGTGGTTTTTGCCTAGAGGAGTGAACCCCACTGACATTTACAGAAGATCCACAAAGTTCTTGAGAAAATCTGTTCAGCAGAAACACTACTAAGCTGATGTTGGAGAGAGTGTCTCTTTATGTCTGTCAGATATACCTGGTTTAGAGTATTGTTCAATTCCCCTATTTGTCACTGATCTTCTAATTGTTTCTACATATAGAAAGTATAGCATTGAAATCTCCAACTATTATTTTAGAACTGTATATTTCTGCTTTCACTTCTCATGTTTTAGAGTTCTGTTGTTAGGTTCCTAGGCTTATATCTTCCTGATGGGTTCACATTTTAATCAATATTTAGTGTTCCTCCTTGCCTTTTGTAACAATTCTCGACTAAGTCTATTTTATCTATCTTAGCACCAATATCTCCGTTCTCTTTTAGTAACTATTTACCTGGAATGTCCTTTTCCATTCTTTTACTTTTGACCTATCTGTCTGGATATAAAATGAGTCTTTTCTAGACAGCATATAATAGCACTTTGCTTTTGAATCTATTTTGAGAATATTTACCTTCTAATAGAAGTGTTTAATCCATTTATAATTACTGATAATGAAACATTTATTTCTGCAATTTTTCTCTGTCTTTCATATGTTTCATATCTTGTTTGTTCCTCAATGTCACCATTAACTGCCTTCTTTTGTGTTTGGTATTTTTGTAGTGTATGATTTTGATTCCTTTCTAATTTATTTTTCTGTATATTTAAAAGTTATTTTAGCATGGGTTGTGCTGGAGCTTACAATTAACCTCACAAACATGTAATAATCTATTTTGAATTAATATTATATTAAATTTATAGGTATGTAAAAATTCTGATCCTTCATTTCTCCATCCCTCTCCCCTTTATGTTACTGTGTCACAAATTACATCCTTCTACTTTGTGTGCCCATTTAACATAGGCTTATCATTCTCATTTTATGATTTGTCTTTTTGATCAAACTGGCAAAGAAAAAGGAGTCACAAATGAAAAATACACTAATACTGGCTTATATATCCCTTTCCCTGTGTTATTTCTTCACGTGGCTTCAAGTTTACTGTCTAGTGTCCTTCCATTTCCACCTGAAGGACTCTTTTTAGCATTTCCTATAGGACACAACTAGCATCACCAACTCAATGAACATGAATTTGAGCAAACTCCAGGAAATATAGTGAAGGACATGGAAGACTGACATGCCGGCAGTCCACAGGGTCACAGAGACTCGGACACAACTCAGCGACTGAACAAATAGGACACATCTACTAGTGGTGAATTGTTAATCTGGAAATGTCTTAACATCTCTTTAATTTTTGAATGATAGTTTTGCCAGGTATAGAATTATGGGCTTTCTCTTTCTTTCAGTTCAGTTCATTTCAGTTCAGTCACTCAGACGTGTCCAAATCTTTGCGACCCCATGAATCGCAGCATGCCAGGCCTCCCTGTCCATCACCAACTCCCGGAGATCACTCAGACTCACGTCCATCGAGTCAGTGATGCCATCCAGCCATCTCATCCTCTGTCATCCCCTTCTCCTCCTGCTCCCAATCCCTCCCAGCATCAGACTCTTTTCCAATGAGTCACCTCTTCGCATGAGGTGGCCTAAGTACTGGAGTTTCAGCTTTAGCATCAGTCCTTCCAAAGAAATCCCAGGGCTGATCTCCTTCAGAATGGACTGGTTGGATCTCCTTGCAGTCCAAGGGACTCTCAACAGTCTTCTCCAACACCACAGTTCAAAAGCATCAATTCTTCGGCGCTCAGCCTTCTTCACAGTCCAACTTTCACATCCATACATGACCACAGGAAAAACCATAGCCTTGACTAGCTGGACCTTTGTTGGCAAAGTAATGTCTCTGCTTTTGAATATGCTATCTAGGTTGATCATAACTTTCCTTCCAAGGAGTAAGCATCTTTTAATTTCATGGCTGCAGTCTTGTCATCTCACTGCCTCTGGCCTCCATGGTTTCTGCTAAGATGTCCAGTCCTTTTCTTTTTTTTTTTAATTTTATTTTATTTTTAAACTTTACAATATTGTATTAGTTTTGCCAAATATCAAAATGAATCCGCCACAGGTACACATGTGTTCCCCATCCTGAACCCTCCTCCCTCCCCATACCATCCCTCTGGGTCGTCCCAGTGCACCAGCCACAAGCATCCCTCACTTACATAGGACAATCATTTCTCTTTTGCTGCTTTCAAGGTTCTTCCTTTGTCTCTGACTTTTAAAAGCTTTATTATAACATGTCTCAATGTGGATCTCTTGTGTTTTTCCTTTCTAAAGTTCATTGAGCTTCTTAAATGTATAGATTCATGTATTTAATCAAAGTATGACTTGTTGGTCATAGTTTCTTCAAAATTCTTTTACATCCCATTCTCTCTGTTCTCTCCTTATGAAACTTTCATTATTTGTATGTTCTATTATTGCCGGTGTCTCACAGATCTCATAGGCTCTCTTCATTTTTGTTCATTCCCTTGTCTTTATGTTCCTCAGACTGGATAATTTTAAATGACTTGATTTCAAATTCTCTGATTTTTGACTCTGACTGCTCAAATATGATGTTGAAATACTTAGTGAATTCATTGCCGATATTGTAATTTTTAGCCTAGAATTAGTTTTGTCCCTTTATATAATCTGCATTTCTTTAGAGGTGTATACTGTTTGAGGAATATCATTTCCCTGGATTACACAATTTTTGTCCATGATTTCCTTTAGTATTTTGAATATACTTAAGCCAGTTGAATTAAAGGCCTTGATGAATAACTGCTATGACCTGATTCCTCATAGATACTTTCTATTAATTTTTTTCTGTGAATGGGTCATATTTTCTTGTTTTTTTGCAAGTTTTTTAAATTTATTGTGGGAAACTGGACATTTTGAATGTTATAATAAGATAACTCTTGAAATCATAAGCTTTTTCATACTCAGGGCTTGTTTTGCTTGGTTCCTGTGGGTTTTGGTTATATGCCTAGAACTTTTCTACCTTTTTCTGTAAAAATATTAGTGGTCTGTGCTCTCAGAAATATGTCCTTTGGTAAGTTTATGCGTTGTTTGAGGTTTTTTTTGCCTGGAGGCAAAACAAAAACATACCCAAGCAAACAACAGCAAGAAAAAAAAACACCTTTTTCCATACTGGCTCAGTGTTTAGCATGCCTTCAATGCTTTGTTGTTCAGTCACTTAGTCATGTCCAACTCTTTGTGACCTCATGGACTGCAGCATGCCAGGCTTTCCTGTCCATCAAATCTCATAGAGCTTGCTCAAACTCATGTCCATTGAGTCAGTGATGCCATCCAACCATCTCAACCTCTGTCATCCCCTTCTCCTCCTGCCTTCAATCTTTCCCAGAATCAGGGTCTTTTCTAATGAGTCGGCTCTTCGCATCAGGTGGTCCAAGTATTGGAGCTTCACCATCAGTCCTTCCAATGTATATTCAGGACTGCTCTCCTTTAGGGTAGACTGGTTGGATCTCCTTGCAAGCCAAGGGACTCTCAAGATCTTCTCCAACACCACAGTTCAAAAGCATTAATTCTTTGGAGTTCATCCTTCTTCATGGTCCAACTCTCACACCCATATTTTGACATTACCTTTCTTTGGTATTGGAATGAAAACGGACATTTCCAGTCCTGTGGCCACTGCCGAGTTTCCCAAAGTTGCTGGCATATTGAGTGCAGCATTTTCACAGCATCATCTTTCAGGATTTGGAATAGCTCAACTGGAATTCTATCACCTCCACTAGCTTTGTTCATAGTGATGCTTCATAAGGCCCACCTGACTTTGCATTCCAGGATATCTGGCTTTAGGTGAGTTGCTGGAGTCCAGCTCCAGCAGCCGGGGATTCAACCTGAAGAGATGAATGGTGTTGGCAATGAGACAGCCTCTCAGTTTTCTTGGACTGCCTATTTATTTCCAGTTTAAGATTCTCTTTTATACTTTTACAAAAACATTAGGTCAGAGGTTTGACATTTTCAGTTCCCTCTCACCCAGATTTATTATCTCCATAAATCATTGTTGCTCTTCAAACAGAGTTCCTGCTTCAGCAATTCTCTCGAAATCAGCTTTACCATCTATTACCTACTTCCTCTTATGTGTCTTATAGTTAACTTGTGATTACATTGTAACTCATGCTACATTCCTCAGTTTATTCTTATCTTTCTAAATCCTGTTTGCCCCTAACATCCTGAGCTCACTATCTCTTAAAAAGGCTTCTAGCTATAGTATCTCTAAAATTGCTAACATCTATAAGCTATAGTAAAATATACTAACATTACAACATTCTTTAAATCTTCAACTTCTAACTATTTTAATTATTTCTAAGCCCTGAATTCAGTAAACTCCTTTGCCATAAACATTTTCCTCACAAATAGGCTTCAGATAACAATCCCTCCCACGGCCTCAAGCTATGACCTATATGCTCATCCTGGAACACTCTTTTGTAAAAATCCTTGAACAAATGTGAATGATTAACTTTATGAATTATTCTCTGAGCACAGCTGCAGAAGGCTTTGTGCCTTCTCATTCTCCTCTCAAGAACAATAAGCACCTTAATATTCCTTTTCACTCAACTCAGCCAAGGAGAGGAAAAAAATAAGTCAGTATTACAAGGCCTAACTCCTTCATCCCAAGTCCGTCCCTTTGGAATGAGGAGAAGGTGCTGGAGCCATGCCTCCATTTTGTCAGTAATGCCTAACGTGGCTCCCAACAGTGAGTGATCTCACCATCGTGATTATCTGGGTCATGAAGATCTTTTTTGTACAGTTCTTCTGTGTATTCTTGACACCTCTTCTTAATATCTTCTGCTTCTCTTAGGTCCATACCACTTCTGTCCTTTATTGTGCCCATTTTGACTCCAGCTTGTGCTTCATCCAGTCCAGCATTTCACATGATGTATTCTGCATATAAGTTAAGTAAGAAGGGTTACAATATTCAGCCTTGACATACTCCCTTCCCAATTTGGAGCCAGTCCATTGTTCCATGACCAGTTTTAACTGTTGCTTCTTGACCTGCATACAAGTTTCTCAAGAGACAAGTAAGATGGTCTGGTATTCCCATCACTTTAAGAGCTTTCCACAGTTTGTTGCAATTCACACAAAGGCTTTAGTGTAGTCAGTGAAGCAGAAGTAACTATTTTTCTGGAATTCTCTTGCTTTTTCTATGATCCAATGGATTGTGGCAATTTGATCTCTGCTTCCTGTGCCTTTTCTAAATCATTCAATGCTTAACCAGGCCCTTTACAATTCTGCCTTAGCATTTAGTTTCTGCTTCTCTTAAACCTAAAGATCATTTAGAAGTATAAATCCTACACACAGGGAACTTTTTACTGTTCAGTTCAGTTCAGTTCAGTTCATTCGCTCAGTCATGTCTGACTCTTGGCGACCCCATGAATCGCAGCACGCCAGGCCTCCCTGTCCATCACCAACTCCCAGAGTTCACTCAGACTCACGTCCATCGAGTCAGTGATGCCATCCAGCCATCTCATCCTCTGTCATCCCCTTCTCCTCCTGCCCCCAATCCCTCCCAGCATCAGAGTCTTTTCCAATGAGTCAACTCTTCGCATGAGGTGGCCAAAATACTGGAGTTTCAGCTTTAGCATCATTCCTTCCCAAGAAATCCCAGGGCTGATCTCCTTCAGAATGGACTGGTTGGATCTCCTTGCAGTCCAAGGGACTCTCAAGAGTCTTCTCCAACAGCACAGTTCAAAAGCATCAATTCTTCGGCGCTCAGCTTTCTTCACAGTCCAACTCTCACATCCATACATGACCACTGGAAAAACCATAGCCTTGACTAGATGGACCTACTGTTACACTTTCTCCAAAAATGTCTCTTCTCAGTCTTTCTTACCAAGTTTTCAACATGTCTGTTGTTAACCTCAACCTTAACATCTTCCCCCAGATAGGAGGCGTTGTGTATTTACCTTTCTTGTTTGCAAGGAATGCCCTCCACTTGGCTCCATTCTGATGGAGCTCTGTGCTGCACAAAATAAAAACCAAACTACCTTTCTTCAGTCTTTCAGATAACCCACAGGGGGCTCCAAGTAGTGGAGATCTTTGAGATCAGGGTCTGCTCCTTTCCCTTTGAAAGCAGAAACAAAGGTCTCACAGTGGGAATGTGGCCTATATCTTTATGACTCTCTCAAGCAGGGGAGGAAGGTGGCCCAAAGGCAAGTAAGAGCGCTACAACACTCCCCTCCCATTTTTAAGTTGCCTTTTTCTTGATCAGCACACATAAACCTTTAATTGTCTTCCAGATTTTCAACAAAGTAGATTCTGATATTTTTTCCGCTTTATTCTCTCAGTAGAAGGATGGACCCCTGGAGTTACTTATCCCTTCATATTTGCAGATGTGCTCCCATGTAATTTACTTTTCATAACGGTTGTGCTTAATAACTGTCTTACAAAATCTTGAACATTTAACAATTTTCTCATGAGACAGTATAGGCTGGTTCCATGATACCATGAAATATGGTCATTGAAGGCATAACAGATGTTTACAGGGGTTTCTGAGAAGGCACTAAGAAGGAATCTATAAGAAAATTACCCAAATCAGTCAAGAATTGAAGGCCTACGACTGAGATTTTATTCCTCCCTGAAAATGCTCTTGTATGCTTTTCTAACTATTTTATCACTTATTCTTGTCCCAACACATACCCCACTTCTAAACTCAATGAGAGTTTCTCACAACATAGACCTTTACCTGCTCTATCTCTCAGTTGTCAGAACTGCTGAAGATTTTAGGCTCCTTTCAGCAGGCAAAGTAATAAAACATTGCAGTATCATAATATAAATGTCAGATAATATTCTAAATCAAGCCTTTGTAGAAGAAAATGTATGAACCAAAATTTCATAGGCTGTGTTATTATTTTAAACATTATAGTTATAACTAGGGTCATAGGATATAAAAACACTACTGAAACGTTTATTTCTAAACTAAACTTCTGTTACAAGAATGAAGTTGAGACAGAATCTATAGTACATGACAATATTTCCTTATGTGGAAAAGTTTTCTATCCTTGCCAAGGCACTGCTGAATTAAAAAAAGAAAGAAAGAAAGAAAGAAAAACTATTTTTTATGGAAAATGAGAGAAAGAGAAATAAAATTGAAAGCATTTCCACAGCAGTGGGTAGAAGCAAAGGAGGGGCTCACCTTGACAGCTGGGTGATGAACAGGGTTTATATGTGTGATGTTCCACCCAGGGGCACTCACACACACACACACACACACACACACACAAGATAACCCAACTTATAATCAGTAGTCCTCTTCTTATATTAATATTATATTTATTATAACACTGTAATAATATTATATTGTTATTATTTATTATATTACATTATATAAATTTATGTATGAATTATCTGTCTCCTCACCATGGGGCAGCAAGGACATCTCTGTCTTCTTCAAAGAGAAATCTATAGAACCTAGAACAATACTGGCAAAAAGACCAGTATTGGTAAACACTGAAATAAAGTGGTGGGGCATCCTTGGTTTGGGCTTCTCTGCTGGTTCAGATGGTAAAGAATCTGTCTGCAATGTGGGAGACCTGGGTTCAATCTCTGGGTTGGAAAGATCCCTTGGAGGAGGGCATGGCAACCCACTCCAGTATTCTTTGCATGGAGAATCCCCATGGACAGAGGAGTCTGACAGGCTACAGTCCATGGGGTCACAAAGAGTTGGACATGACTCAGTGACTAAGCACAGCACAGCACAGCCTTGGCTTATTTTTGCTCACTCTGGTCTATAATATTTACTATATTAAACTAGCTTAGATAACCACAAGAGAGAAGAAAAGAGTTTCATTAGTCTTAAAAATCAGTAAGATGAAGACACAGTACAAAAATATGTTATTTAACTTAGCAACCAGAGACTGAAGGACAGGATTGTGTTTTTAAAAGTTATATGGCACAACCTAAACTTATGAAAAAATAGTAAAGTGAATATTCATTAGCTTATTTAGCCATCATATATTCATATTTGAGGGCTTCCCTGGTGGCTCAGATGGTAAAGAATCCACCTGCAGTATGGGAGACTTGGGATTGATTTCTGGGTTGGGAAGACCCTCTGGAGGAGGACATGGCAACCCTCCTCCAGTTTATTGCCTAGAGAATCCCCATAGACCAAGGAAACTGGGGGGCTACAATCCATAGGGTTACAAAGAGTCAGAAGCAAGTAAGTGCATTCATATTTAATAACTCAGAGAGTAAAGAATCCACCTGCAGTGTAGGAAACCCAGATTTGATCCCTGGGTTGGGAAGATCCCCTGGAGAAGGAAATGACCACCCACTGGAGAACTGCTTAGAGAATTCTATGGACAGAGGACCCTGAGGGACTATAGTCCATGGGGTCACAAAGAGTCAGACACGACTGAGTGACTAAGCACAGCACAGCACACATAGTCACACTTACTAAGATAATGTTTCAAGTTTTTGGAAATATTATAGTGAAAGGAATAAAGAGACTTAGAACTTAAAGAGGAGACAAACTCCAAACTGTGTTTATTTAGAATAGGAATGCCTGAGCATATCTGGGGGCTAACATGAAAGAATTAGGGGAACAAGACAGATGCAAAGTAAGAAATAAAGGATAAGTGAGAGAGCAAGGCTCCACGAAGGTGGGTGAACCTTATGCATTCTCTGGAGAAGGGAATGGCAAACCACTTCAGCATTACTGCTTTGAGAATCCCATGAACAGTATGAAAAGGTAAAAGATATGACACTGAAAGATGAACTCTCCAAGTCAGTAGGTGCCCAATAGGCTACTGGAAAAGAATGAAGAAATAACTACAGAAAGAATAAAGAGAAGGAGCCAAAGCAAAAACAATGCCCAGTTTGGATGTGACTGGTGATGGAAGTAAAGACCAATGCTGTAAAGAGCAATATTGCACAGCAACCTGGGATGTTAAGTCCATGAATCAAGGTAAATTAGAAGTGGTCAAGCAGGAGATGGCAAGAGTGAACACCAACATTTTAGGAATCAGTGAGCTAAAATGGACTGGAATGCGTGAATTTAATTCAGATGACCATTCTATCTACTACTGTGGGCCAGAATCCCTTAGAAGGAATGGAGTAGCCCTCATAGTCAACAAGAGTCCAAAATGCAGTATTTGGGGAGAAATCTCAAAAATGACAGAATGATCTCTGTTCGTTTCCAAGGCAAACCATTCAATATCACAGCAATCCAAGTCTATGCCCCAACCAGTAATGGTGAAGAAGCTGAAATTGAAGTTTTATGAAGACCTACAATACCTTCTATAATTAACACCCCAAAAAGATGACCTTTTCATCTTAAGGGACTGGAATGCAGAAGTAGGAAGTCAAGAGATACAAGGAGTAACAGGCAAATTTGACCTTGGAGTACAAAATGAAGTAGGCCAAAGGCTAATAGATTTTGCGAAGAATAGGCACTGGTCATAGCAAATATAATCTTCCAAAAATACAAGAGAAGACTTTACACATGAACATCACCAGATGGTCAATACTGAAATCAGGTTGATTATATTCTTTGCAGCCAAAGATGGAGAAGCTCTATACAGTCAGCAAAAAGAAGACCAGGAGCTGACTATGGCTCAGATCATGAACTCCTTATTGCCAAATTCAGACTTAAATTGAAGAAAGTAGGGAAAACCACTAGACCATTCAGGTATGACCTAATCAAATCCCTCATGATAAGACAGTGCAAGTGACAAATAGATTCAAGCGATTAGAACTGATAGAGTGTCTGAAGATCTATGGACAGAAGTTTGTGACACTTTACAGGAGACAGTGATCAAGACCATCCCCAAGAAAAAGAAATGCAAAAAGTCAAAATGACTTTCTGAGGAGGCCTTACAAATAGCTGAGGAGAGAAGAGAAGATAAAGGCAAAGGAGAAAAGGGAAGATATACCCATTTGAATGCAGAGTTCCAAATAGCAAGGAGAGATAAGAAACCCTTCCTCCGTGATCAATACAAAGAAATAGGGGAAAACAATAGAATGGCAAAGACTAGAGATCTCTTCAAGAAGATTAAAGATACGAAGGGGACATTCATGTAAAAATGGGCAAAATAAAAGACAGAAAGTATGGACCTAACAGAAGAAGAAGATATTAAGAAGAGGTGGTACGAATACACTGAAGAATTATACAAAAAAGATCTTCATGATCCAGATAATCATGATGGTGTGAACACTCACCTAGAGCCAGACATCTTGGAAGGCAAAGTCAAGTGGGCCTTAGGAAGTATCACTATGAACAAAGCTAGAGGAGGTGATGGAATTCCAGTTCAGTTCAGTCCAGTTCAGTCACTCAGTCATATCCGACTCTGCGACCCCATGAAAAGCAGCACGTCAGGCCTCCCTGTCCATCACCAACTCCCGGAGTTCACACAAACCCATGTCCATTGTGTCAGTGATGCCATCCAACCATCTCATCCTCTCTCATCCCCTTCTCCTCCTGCCCTCAACCTTTCCCAGCATCAGGGTCTTTTCCAGTGAGTAAGCTCTTCGCATCAGGTGGCCAAAGTATTGGAGTTTCAGCTTCAACATCAGTCCTTCCAGTGAACAACCAAGACTCATCTCCTTTAGGATGGACGGGTTGGATCTCTTTGCAGTCCAAGGGACTCTCAAGAGTCTTCTCCAACACCACAGTTCAAAAGCATCAATTCTTCTGCACTCATCTTTCTTTATAGTCCAACTCTCACATCCATACATGACTACTGGAAAAACCATAGTTTTGACTAGATAGACCTTTGTTGGTAAAGTAATGTCTCCACTTTTAAATATGCTGTCTAGGTTGTTCATAACTTTCTTTCCACAGAGTAAGCGTCTTTTAATTTCATGGCTGCAGTCACCATCTGCAGTCATTTTGGAGCCCAGAAAAATAAATTCAGCCACTGTTTCCCCATCTATTTGCCATGAAGTGATAGTACCGGATGCCATGATCTTCGTTTTCTAAATGTTGAGCTTTCTAAGCCAACTTTTTCACTCTCCTCTTTCACTTTCAGCAAGAGGCTCTTTAGTTCTTCTTCACTTTCTGCCATAAGGGTGGTGTCATTTGCTTTTCTGAGGTTATTGATATTTGTCCCGGAAATCTTGATTCCAGCTTGTGCTTCATCCAGCCCACCGTTTCTCATGATGGACTCTGCAAAAAAGTTAAATAAGCAGGGTGACAATATACAGCCTTGACGTACTCCTTTTCATATTTGGAACTACTCTGTTGTTCCATGTCCAGTTCTAACTGTTGCTTCCTGACCTGCATACAAATTTCTCAAGAGGCAGGTCAGGTGGTCTGGTATTCCCATCTCTTTCAGAATTTTCCACAATTTATTGTGATCCACACAGTCAATGCTTTGGAAAAGTCAATAAAGCTGAAGTAGATGTTTTTCTGGGACTCTCTTGCTTTTTCGATGATCCAGCGGATGTTGGCAATTTTATCTCTTGTTCCTCTGCTTTTTCTAAAACCAGCTTGAACATCTGGAAGTTCATGGTTCACATATTGCTGAAGCCTGGCTTGGAGAATTTTGAGCATTACTTTACTAGCATGTGAGATAAGTGCAATTGTGCAGTAGTTTGAGCAGTCTTTGGGATTGTCATTTGTTGGGATTGGAATGAAAACTGACTTTTCCAGTCCTGTGGCCACTGTTGACTTTTCCAAATTTGCTGACATATTGAGTGCAGCACATTCCCAGCATCATCTTTCAGAATTTGAAATAGCTCAACTGGAATTCGATGATCTCCACTAGCTTTGTTCATAGTGATGCATCCTAAGGCCCACTTGACTTCATTCCAGGAGAGTTGAGTGATCCCACCATTGTGATTAGCTGAGTTGTGAAGATATTTTTTTGTACAGTTCTCCTGTGTATTCTTGCTACCTCTTCTTAATATCTTCTGCTTCTCTTTGGTCCATACAATTTCTGTCCTTTATTGAGCCCATCTTTGCATGAAATGTTCCCTTGGTATCTCTAATTTTCTTTCTTGAAGATATCTCTAGTCTATTCTATTGTTTTCCTCTATTTCTTTGCATTGATCACTGAGGAAGGCTTTCCTATCTCTCCTTTCTGTTGTTTGGAACTCTGCATTCAAATAGGTATAATTTTCATTTTTCCCTTTGCTTTTCACTTATCGTCTTTTCACAGGTATTTTTGAGGTCTCCTCAGACAGCCATTTTGCTTTTTTGCATTTCTGTTCCATGGGGATGGCCTTGATCCCTGTCTCCTGTACAATGTCATGAACCTCCGTCCATAGTTCATCAGGCATTCTATCAGATCTAGTCCCTTAAATCTATTTCTTACTTCCACTGTATAGTCATAAGTGATTTGATTTAGGTCATACCTGAATGGTCTACTGGTTTTTCCCACTTGTTTCAATTTAAGTTGAGCTATTTCAAATCCTAAAATATGATGCTGTGAAAGTGCTGCACTCAATATGCCAGCAAATTTGGAAAACTCAGCAGTGGCCACAGGACTGGAAAATGTCAGTCTTCATTCCAATCTCAAAGAAGGGCAATGCCAAAGAATGTTCAAACTACCGCACAATTACACTCAACTCACATGCTAGGAAAGTAATGCTGAAAACTCTCCAAGCCAGGCTTCAACAGTACATGAACCATAAACTTCCAGATGTTCAAGTTAGATTCAGAAAAGGCAGAGGAACCAGAGATGAAATTGTGAAGATCCGTTGGATCATAGAAAAAGCAAGAGAATTCCAGAAAAATAGCTACTTCTGCTTCATTGACTACACTGAAGCCTTTGTGTGAATTGCAATAAACTTTGGAAAATTCTTAAAGAGATATGAATACCAGACCACCTGATCAGCCTCCTGAGAAAATCTGTATGCAGGTCAAGAAGCAACAGTTAGAACCGGACATGGAACAACAGACTGGTTCCAAATCAGGAAAGGAGTATGTCAAGGCTGTATATTGTCACCCTGCTTATTTAACTTATATGCAGAGTACATCATGAGAAATGCCAGGCTGGATGAAGCATAAGCTGGAATCAAGTTTGCCGAGAGAAACATCACTAATCTCAGACACGCAGATGACACCACTCTTACGGCAGAAAGTGAAGAGGAACTGAAGAGCCCTTTGAGGAAAGTGAAATAGGAGAGTGAAAAAGCTGGTTTAAAACTCGACATTAAAAAACAAAGATCATGGCATTCGGTCCAATAATTTCATTGCAAATGATGGGCAAACAATTGAAACAGTGAGAGACTTTATTTTCTTGGGCTCCAAAATCACTGCAGATGGTGATTGCAGCCATGAAATTAAAAGATACTTGCATCTTGTAAGAAAAGTTATGACCAACCTAGACAGCATATTAAAAAGCAGAGACATTACTTTGTCAACAAAGGTCCATCTAGTCAAGGCTATGGTTTTTCCTGTGGTCATGTATGGATGTGAGAGTTGGTCTGTGAAGAAGGCTGAGCGCCGAAGAATTGATGCTTTTGAACTGTGGTGTTGGAGAAGACTCTTGAGAGTCCTTTGACTGCAAGGAGAATCCAACCAGTCCATCCTAAAGGAGATCAGTCCTGGGTGTTCATTGGAAGGACTGATGCTGAAGCTGAAACTACAATGCTTTGGCCACCTGATGCGAAGAACTGATTCATTGGAAAAGACCCTGATGCTGGGAAAGATTGAGGTCAGGAGAAGGGTACAAAAGAGGATAAGATGGTTGGATGGTATCACTGACACAATGGACATGGGTTTGGGTTGACTCCGGGAGTTGGTGATGGACAGGGAGGCCTGGCGTGCTGCAATTCATGGGGTTGCAACAAGTCAGGCATGACTGATCGACTGAACTGAACTGAATAGTTATACCAATGCCAAACAATGCTCAAACTACCACACAATTGCACTCATCTCACACGCTAGTAAAGTAATGCTCAAAATTCTCCAAGCCAGACTTCATCAATACATGAACCATAAACTTCTACATGTTCAAGTGGTTTTAGAAAAGACAGAGGAACCAGAGACCAAATTGCCAACATGCGCTGGATCATCAATAAAGCAAGAGAGTTCCAGAAAAACATCTATTTCTGCTTTATTGACTTTTCCAAAGCATTTGACTGTGTGGATCACAATAAATTGTGGAAAATTCTGAAAGAGACGGGAATACCAGACCACCTGACCTGCGTCTTGAGATATCTGTAAGCAGTTCAGGAATCTACAGTTAGAACTGGACATGGAACAACAGACTGTTTCCAAATAGGAAAAGGAGTACGTCAAGGCTGTATATTGTCATCCTGCTTATTTAACTTATATGCAGAGTCCATCATGAGAAATGCTGGGCTGGATGAAGCACAAGCTGGAATCAAGATTTCCGGGACAAATATCAATAACCTCAGAAAAGCAAATGACACCACCCTTATGGCAGAAAGTGAAGAACTAAAAAGCCTCTTGATGAGAGTGAAAGACGAGAGTGAAAAAATTGGCTTAAAGCTCAACATTCAGAAAAGTAAGATCATTGCATCTGGTCCTATCACTTCATGGCAAATAGATGGGGAAACAGTGGCAGACTTTATTTTAGGAGGTTCCAATATGACTGCAGATGGTGACTGCAGCCATGAAATTAAAAGACTCTTACTCCTTGGAAGGAAAGTTATGAACAACCTAGACAGTGTATTAAAAAGGAGAGACATTACTTTTCCAACAAAGGTCCATCTAGTCAAAGCTATGGTTTTTCCAGTAGTCATGTATGGATGTGAGAGTTGGACTATAAAGAAAGATTGAGCACTGAAGAATTGATGCTTTTGAACTGTGGTGTTGGAGAAGACTCTTGAGAGTCCCTTGGATTGCACAAGATCCAACCGGTCCATCCTAAAGGAGATCAGTCCTGAGTGTTCATTGGAAGGACTGATGTTGAAGCTGAAGCTCCAATACTTTGGCCACCTGATGCGAAGATCTGACTCATTGCAAAAGACCCTAATGCTGGGAAAGATTGAAGGCTGAGGAGAAGGGGACAACAGAGGATAAGATGGTTGGATGGCATCACCTAATCAATGGATATGACTTTGGGTAAACTCCAGGAGTTGGTGATGGACACGGAGGACTGGTGCACTGCAGTCCATGGGGTCACAAAGAGCTGGACAGGACTGAGCATCTGAACTGTACTGAATATGTATGCAAGCATATGTCATTTTATTGTGCTTTGTCAATATTGTGTTTTTTACAAACTGAAGTTTTGAGGCAACCCTGCATTAAACAAGTCTATTGGCACCAATTTTTTTTCTCTCCACAACCCCTGGCAACCACTGATCTTTTTTACAGCCTCCATAGTTTTGACTTCCACTATTTAATATAGTTGGAATCATGAAGTATGTAGCATTATCAGACTGATATATTTCACACAGCAATGTGATTTAAGATTCTTCTGTGTCTTTCATACCTTTATAGCTCAATTTTTTTTTTTACTAAACAATTCCAATTCCAAAGAAAGGCAGTGCCAAAGAATGCTCAAACTACCGCACAATTGCACTCATCTCACATGCTAGTAAAGTAATGCTCAAAATTCTCCAAGCCAGGCTTCAGCAATATGTGAACCGTGAACTTCCTGATGTTCAAGCTGGTTTTAGAAAAGGCAGAAGAACCAGAGATCAAATTGCCAACATCTGCTGGATCATCAAAAAAGCAAGAGAGTTCCAGAAAAACATCTATTTCTGCTTTATTGACTATGCCAAAGCCTTTGACTGTGTGGATCACAACAAACTGTGGAAAATTCTGAAAGAGATGGGAATACCAGACCACCTGACCTGCCTCTTGAGAAATCTGTATGCAGATCAGGAAGCAACAGTTAGAACTGAACATGGAACAACAGACTGGTTCCAAATAGGAAAAGGAGTTCGTCAAGGCTGTATATTGTCACCCTGCTTATTTAACTTATATGCAGAGTACATCATGAGAAACCCTGGACTGGAAGAAACACAAGCTGGAATCAAGATTGCCGGGAGAAATATCAATAACCTCAGATATGCAGATGACATATGGCAAAAAGTGAAGAGGAACTCAAAAGCCTCTTGATGAAAGTGAAAGTGGAGAGTGAAAAAGTTGGCTTAAAGCTCAACATTCAGAAAACAAAGATCATGGCATCCGGTCCCATCACTTCATGGGAAATAGATGGGGAAACAGTGGAAACAGTGTCAGACTTTATTTTTGGGGGGGCTCCAAAATCATTGCAGATGGTGACTGCAGCCATGAAATTGAAAGACTCTTACTCCTTAGAAGGAAAGTTATGAGCAACACAGATAGCATATTCAAAAGCAGAGACATTACTTTGCCAACAAAGTTCCGTCTAGTCAAGGCTATGGTTTTTCCTGTGGTCATGTATGGATGTGAGAGTTGCACTGTGAAGAAGGCTGAGCGCTGAAGAATTGATGCTTTTGAACTGTGGTGTTGGAGAAGACTCTTGAGAATCCCTTGGACTGCAAGGAGATCCAACCAGTCCATTCTGAAGGAGATCAGCCCTGGGATTTCTTGGGAAGGAATGATGCTAAAGCTGAAACTCCAGTACTTTGGCCACCTCATGCGAAGAGTTGACTCATTGGAAAAGAGTCTGATGCTGGGAGGGATTGGGGGCAGGAGGAGAAGGGGACGACAGAGGATGAGATGGCTGGATGGCATCATTGACTTGATGGACGTGAGTCTCAGTGAACTCTGGGATTTGGTGATGGACAGGGAGGCCTGGCGTGCTGCGATTCATGGGGTCGCAAAGAGTCGGACACGACTGAGCGACTGAACTGAACTGAACTGAACTAAATAATAACCTAGACATCGTATTAAAAAGCAGAGACATCACTTTGTCAACACAGGTTCATATAGTCAAAGCTATAGGTTTTCTACCAGTTATGTACAGATGTGCAAGTTAGACCATAAAGAAAGCTGAATGCTGAAGAACTGATGCTTTCAAATTGTGGTGCTTAAGAAGACACTGTCTTTATAAATTAAGTTGGGAAGAACTGATGCCTTACCAATATTAAGCATAAATATCTCCCATTTATATAGATATGCCTTGATTTCTTTCATCAGAGTTTTGTAGTTTTCCTTATATAGATCTTGCACATATTTTATCAGGCTTACGTCTAAGTATTTATTTTGCAAGAGTGCTAGTTTAAATGGTATTGTGTTTTTAATCCCAAATTCCAATTGCTTTTTGCTAGCATATTAAAAACCAATAGTTTTTGTATGCTAACCCCTATATTCTACAACCTTGTTGTATTCACTTATCACTTCCAGGAGATTTTTTGTGGATTCTTTGGCATTTTAACATATTGTCATCTACAAAGAAAGACATGTTTTATTTATTTCTTCCCAATCAGTATATTTTTATTTCCTTATCTTATTAACTAACTCTTCCAATAGAATGTGTGATAGGAGTGATAAGAGTGGATATCCTTAACCTATTTTCTTTAAGAGGAAAACTTCTAGGTTCTTACCTTTAAGTGTAATGTTAATAGTAGGGCTTTTGTTAACGTCTTTTATCAAGTTTAGTAAGTTCCCCTCTATTCTTAGCTTGCTGGAAGTTTTAATAATGAGTAAATGAGTATTGGATTTTGTCAAATGGGTTCTCTCCACGTGGTTGTTCTTCTTAGTTCATTGTAGTATATTACATGAATTGATTCTGAACGTTGAATCCACTTTGCTTACCTGAAGTAAATCCCACATGGTTGTGGTATATATAACTCCTTTTTACATTATTAGATTTAATTTGTTAATTTTTTTTTCATAAGAGATATAGGTTTTCAGTTTTCTTTCTTGTAATGTCATTAACTGGTTTTGGTATTAAGGTAGTGCTGACCTCATGAACTAAATTAGGAAGTATTCTTCATGCTTCTGTCCTCTGAAAGAGACTGTAGCTATTTGGTACAGTTTCTTCCTTAAATGTTTGGTAGAATTTACCAGTGAATCCCATTGGGACTGGTACTTTCTGTTTTGGATGACTGTTAAATATTGATTCAATTTTTTTTTTAACAGACACAGGACTATTCAGATTATTTATTTCCTCTCATGTAAGCTTAATAGTTTATTGTCTTCCAAGGAATTGATACATTTTATCTAGGCTATCAAATGTGAGAGCAAACAGTTTTTCAGAGTACTCTTTTTTTCATCCTCAGTGTCTATAGAATTCATATCCATAACTCCTATTTTATTTATGATATTAGTAATTTGTATCTTCTGTTGTTTCACAGTCTGAATTATTAGTTTTGTTGGTGTTTCCAAAGAATCATGTTATAATTTACTGATTTTTTTTCTATTGATTTCCTGTTGTCAATCTTATTGGTTTTTTAGTTCTGATTTTTTTTCTCTTGCTTATTTGGATTTAATTTTCTCTTCATGTCCTCAGATGGATACTTAGATTATTGTTTTCATATAATTATTCTTTTGTTATGTATGCATTCAATGTAAATTTCCCTCTAAGCATGGCTTTCACGGTAGCCCACAAATTTTGACGTTATATAATCAAATGTTTCTTATTTTATTTTCCTGTGTTGACAGCTATATATTTTTGACTCTTATATTTGAGAATGTACTAGAAATTGCAACATATATTCTATAAAATCAATAGAATCTTTGACCTTCCTCTCAAATACCCCAAGGAACTGAGGGTCCTTTAAATTCATTTGGCTGCAGGCTCCAGCCTAAATGTAATAGCCATCATGTATTTTATTTTTTAATACAAATTTATTTATTTTAATTGGAGGTTTATTACTTTACAATATTGTAATGGTTTCACCATACATCGACATGAATCCGCCACGAGTATACACGTGTTCCCCATCCCAAACCCCCCTCCCCCCTCCCTCCCCATACCATCCCGCTAGGCCATCCCAGTGCACCTGCCCCAAGCACCCAGTATCAGGCATCAAACTTGGACTGGCGATTCGTTTCTTATATGATATTATACATGTTTCAATGCCATTCTCCCAACTCATCCCACCCTCTCCCTCTCCCACAGAGTCCAAAACACTGTTCTATACATCTGTATCTCTTTTGCTGTCTCCATTTCTCCAGGGTTATTATTACCATCTTTCTAAATTCCATATATATGCATTAGTGTACAGTATTGGTGTTTTTCTTTCTGGCTTACTTCACTCTGTATAATAGGCTCCAGTTTCATCCACCTCATTAGAACTGATTCAAATGTATTCTTTTCAATGGCTGAGTAATATTCCATTGTGTATATGTACCCCAGCTTTCTTATCCATTCATCTGCTGATGGACATCTAGGTTGCTTCCATGTCCTGGCTATTATAAACAGTGCTGCGATGAACATTGGGGTACACGTGTCTCTTTCAATTCTGGTTTCCTCAGTGTGTATGCCCAGCAGTGGGATTGCTGGGTCATAAGGCAGTTCTATTTCCAGTTTTTTAAGGAATCTCCACACTGTTCTCCATAGTGGCTGTACTAGTTTGCATTCCCACCAACAGCGTAAGAGGGTTTTCTTTTCTCCACACCCTCTTCAGCATTTATTGCTTGTAGACTCTGGATCGCAGGCATTCTGACTGGTGTGAAATAGTACCTCATTGTGGTTTTGATTCGCATTTCTCTGATAATGAATGATGTTGAGCATCTTTTCATGTGTTTGTTAGCCATTTGTATGTCTTCTTTGGAGAAATGTTATTTAGTTCTTTGGGCCATTTTTTGATTGGGTCATTTATTTTTCTGGAATTGAGCTGCAGGAGTTGTTTGTATATTTTTGAGATTAGTTGTTTGTCAGTTGCTTCATTTGCTATTATCTTCTCCCATTCTGAAGGCTGTCTTTTCACCTTGCTTGCAGTTTCCTTTGTTGTGCAGAAGCTTTTAATTTTAATTAGGTCCCATTTGTTTATTTTTGCTTTTATTTCCAATATTCTGGGAGGTGGGTCATAGAGGATCCTGCTGTGATTTATGTCGGAGAGTGTTTTGCCTATGTTCTCCTTTAGGAGTTTTATAATTTCTGGTCTTACATTTAGGTCTTTAATCCATTTTGAGTTTATTTTTGTGTATGGTGTTAGAAAGTGTTCTAGTTTCATTCTTTTACAAGTGGTTGACCAGTTTTCCCAGCACCACTTGTTAAAGAGATTGTCTTTAATCCATTGTATATTCTTGCCTCCTTTGTCAAAAATAAGGTGTCAATATGTGCGTGGATTTATCTCTGGGCTTTCTATTTTGTTCCATTGATCTAGATTTCTGTCTTTGTGCCAGTACCATACTGTCTTGATGACTGTGACTTTGTAGTAGAGCCTGAAGTCAGGCAGGTTGATTCCTCCAGTTCCATTCTTCTTTCTCAAGATTGCTTTCGGCAATTCGAGGTTTTTTGTATTTCCGTACAAATTGTGAGATTATTTGTTCTAGCTCTGTGAAAAATACCGTTGGTAGCTTGATAGGGATTGCATTGAATCTATAGATTGCTTTGGGTAGTATACTCATTTTCAATATATTGATTCTTCTGATCCATGAAAATGGTATATTTCTCCATCTATTAGTGTCCTCTTTGATTTCTTTCACCAGTGTTTTATAGTTTTCTCTATATAGGTCTTTAGATTCTTTAGGTAGATATATTCCTAAGTATTTTATTCTTTTCATTGCAATGGTGGATGGAATTGTTTCCTTAATTTCTCTTTCTATTTTCTCATCATTAGTGTATAAGAATGCAAGGGATTTCTGTGTGTTGATTTTATATCCTGCAACTTTACTATATTCATTGATTAGCTCTAGTAATTTTCTGGTGGAATCTTTAGGGTTTTATATGTAGAGGATCATGTCATCTTCAAACAGTGAGAGTTTTACTTCTTCTTTTCCAATTTGGATTCCTTTTACTTCTTTTTCTGCTCTGATTGCTGTGGCCAAAACGTCCAAAACTATGTTGAATAGTAGTGGTGAAAGTGGGCACCCTTGTCTTGTTCCTGACTTTAGGGGAATTGCTTTCAATTTTTCACCATTCAGGAATATGTTTGCTGTGGGTTTGTCATATATAGCTTTTATTATGTTGAGGTATGTTCCTTCTATTCCTGCTTTCTGGAGAGTTTTTTTTTTTTTTATCATAAATGGATGTTGAATTTTGTCAAAGGCTTTCTCTGCATCTATTCATATAATCATATGGCTTTTATTTTTCAATTTGTTAATGTGGTGTATTACATTGATTGATTTGCAGATATTGAAGAATCCTTGTATCCATGGGATAAAGCCCACTTGGTCATGGTGTATGATCTTTTTAATGTGTTGTTGGATTCTGATTGCTAGAATTTTGTTAAGGATTTTTGCATTTATGTTCATCAGTGATATTGGCCTGTAGTTTTCTTTTTTTGTGGCATCTTTGTCAGGTTTTGGTATTAGGGTGATGGTGGCCTCATAGCATGAGTTTGGAAGTTTACCTTCCTCTGCAATTTTCTGGAAGGGTTTGAGTAGGATAGGTGTTAGCTCTTTTCTAAATTTTTGGTAGAATTCAGCTGTGAAGCCGTCTGGACCTGGACTTTTGTTTGCTGGAAGATTTCTGATTACAGTTTCAATTTCCATGCTTGTGATGGGTCTGTTAAGATTTCCTATTTCTTCCCGGTTCAGTTTTGGAAAGTTGTACTTTTCTAAGAATTTGTCCATTTCTTCCCCGTTGTCCATTTTATTGGCATATAATTGCTGATAGTAGTCTCTTATGATCCTTTGTATTTCTGTGTTGTCTGTTGTGATCTCTCCATTTTAATTTCTAATTGTATTGATTTGATTTTTCTCCTTTTGTTTCTTGATGAGTCTGGCTAATGGTTTGTCAATTTTATTTGTTCTTTCAAAGAACCAGCTTTTGGCTTTGTTGATTTTTGCTATGGTCTCTTTTGTTTCTTTTGCATTTATTTCTGCCCTAATTTTTAAGATTTCTTTCCTTCTACTAGCCCTGGGGTTCTTCATTTCTTCCTTTTCTAGTTGCTTTAGGTGTAGAGTTAGGTTATTTATTTGACTTTTTTCTTGTTTCTTGAGGTGTGCCTGTATTGCTATGAACTTTCCCCTTAGCACTGCTTTTACAGTGTCCCGCAGGTTTTGGGTTGTTGTGTTTTCATTTTCATTCATTTCTATGCAAATTTTGATTTCTTTTTTGATTTCTTCTGTGATTTGTTGGTTATTCAGCAGCGTGTTGGTCAGCCTCCATATGTTGGAATTTTTAATAATTTTTCTCCTGTAATTGAGATCTAATCTTACTGCATTGTGGTCAGAAAAGTTGCTTGGAATGATTTCAATTGTTTTGAATTTACCAAGGCTAGCTTTATGGCCCAGGATGTGATCTATCCTGGAGAAGGTTCCATGTGCGCTTGAGAAAAAGGTGAAATTCATTGTTTTGGGGTGAAATGTCCTATAGATATCAATTAGGTCTAACTGGTCTATTGTATCGTTTAAAGTTTGTGTTTCCTTGTTAATTTTCTGTTTAGATGATCTATCCATAGGTGTGAGTGGTGTATTAAAGTCTCCCACTATTATTGTGTTATTGTTAATTTCCCCTTTCATACTTTTTAGCATTTGTCTTACATATTGCAGTGCTCCCATGTTGGGTGCATATATATTTATAATTTTTATATCTTCTTCTTTGATTGATCCTTTGATCATTATGTAGTGTCCTTCTTTGTCTCTTTTCACAGCCTTTGTTTTAAAGTCTATTTTATCTGATATGAGTTTTGCTACTCCTGCTTTTTTTTGGTCTCTATTTGCATGGAATATCTTTTTCCAGCCCTTCACTTTCAGTCTGTATGGGTCCACTGTTTTGAAGTGGGTCTCTTGTAGCCAACATATATAGGGGTCTTGTTTTTGTATCCATTCAGCCAGTCTTTGTCTTTTGGTTGGGGCATTCAACCCATTTACGTTTAAGATAATTATTGATAAGTATGATCCCATTGCCATTTACTTTATTGTTTTGGGTTCAAATTTATACACCGTTTTTGTGTTTCCTGTCTAGAGAATCTCCTTTAGCATCTGTTGGAGAGCTGGTTTGGTGGTGCTGAATTCTCTCAGCTTTTGCTTGTCTGTAAAGCTTTTGATTTCTCCTTCATATTTGAATGAGATTCTTGCTGGGTACAGTAAACTGGGCTGTAGATTATTTTCTTTCATCACTTTAAGTATGTCTTGCCATTCCTTCCTGGCCTAAAGAGTTTCTATTGAAAGATCAGCTGTTATCCTAATGGGAATCCTTTGTGTGATATTTGTTGTTTTTCCCTTGCTGCTTTTAATATTTGTTCTTTATGTTTGCTCTTTGTTAATTTGATTAATATGTGTCTTGGGGTGTTTTGCCTTGGGTTTATCCTGTTTGAGACTCTCTGGGTTTCTTGGACTTGGGTGATTATTTCCATCCCCATTTTAGGGAAGTTTTCAATGATTATCTCCCTAAGTATTTTCTCATGCTCTTTCTTTTTGTCGTCTTCTTCTGGGACTCCTATGATTCGAATGTTGGAGCATTTAATACTGTCCTGGAGGTCTCTGAGATTGTCCTCATTTCTTTTAATTAGTTTTTCTTTTTTCCTCTCTGATTCATTTATTTCTACCATTCGATCTTCTACTTCACTAATCCTATCTTCTGCCTCTGTTAGTCTACTATTTGTTGTCTCCAGAGTGTTTTTGATCTCATTTATTGCATTATTCATTATATATTGACTCTTTTTTTATTTCTTCTAGGTCCTTGTTAAACCTTTCTTGCATCTTCTCAATCCTTGTCTCCAGACTATTTATCTGTGATTCCATTTTGATTTCAAGATTTTGGATCATTTTCACTATCGTTATTCAGAATTCTTTATTAGGTAGATTCCCTATCTCTTCCTTTTTGTTTGGTTTGGTGGGCATTTATCCTGTTCCTTTATCTGCTGGGTATTCCTCTGTCTCTTCATCTTGTTTATATTGCTAAGTTTGGGGTGTCCTTTCTGTATTCTGGCAGTTTGTGGAGTTCTCTTTATTGTGGCATTTCCTCACTGTGGGTGGGGTTGTACAGGTGGCTTGTCAAGGTTTGTTGGTTAGGGAAGCTTGTGTTGGTGTTCTGGTGGGTGGAGCTGGATTTCTTCTCTCTGGAGTGCAATGAAGTGTCCAGTAATGAGTTATGAGATGTCAATGGTTTTGGTGTAACTTTGGGAAGCCTGTATATTGGAGCTCAGGGCTGTGTTCCTGTGTTGCTGGAGAATTTGCATAGTATGTCTTGCTCTGGAACTTGTTGGACCTTGTGTGGTGCTTGATTTCAGTGCAGGTATGGAGGCGTTTGATGAGCTCCTGTCAATTAATGTTCCCTGGGGTCAGGAGTTCTTTGGTGTTCTCAGGGTTTGGACTTAAGCCTCCTGCTTCAGGTTTTCAGTCTTATTTTTACAGTAGTCTCAAGACTTCTCCTTCTATACAGCACCATTGATAAAACATCTAGATTAAAGATGAAAAGTTTCTCCATAGTGAGGGACACCCAGAGAGGTTCACAGAGTTACATGGAAAAAGAAGAGGGAGGAGGGAGTTAGGGGTGACCTGAATGAGATGAGGTGGAATCAATAGAGGAGAGAGCAAGGTAGCCAGTAATCACTTCCTTATGTGCACTCCACAACTGGACCGCTCAGAGATGTTCATGGAGTTATACAGAGAAGAGAAGAGGGAGGAAGGAGACAGAGGTGGCCAGGAGGATAAAAGCAGGAAATCAAAAGGAGAGAGACAGATCCAGCCAGTAATCAGTTTGCTAAGTGTTCTCCACCGTCTGGAACACACAGAGATTCACAGAGTTGGGTAAAGAAGAGAGGGAGTAGGGAGGAGACAGAGGCGACCTGGTGGAGAAAAAGGAGAGTCCAAAGAGGGAGAGAGCAGTCAAGCCAGTAATCTCACTCCCAAGTAAAAATGGGTACTGAAGGTTGGGTTCTTAAAGGTACAAAATTGATAACAAATACCAAAAAGCACAGATTAAAAATCTAGAGTAGAGTTTGGAATTTCAAAAATACAATATTAAAGAAAAGAAGGAAAAAAAAAAGAAAGAAAAAAACAAAGTCACAAAACTTATAAGAAAAAAAAATATATATATATATATGAAGTTTGCTTTTAAAAAATAGGGTCCTTTTTATGCAAAGTAATAGTAGGTTATAAATGTGAAAATTAAAGGAATAATAGAGGACTTAAAATTTAGAAAAAAAAATTTTTTTTAAAGAATGATCGTATAAATAGTTAAAATATATCTAGGACTTTCTCTGGTGCTGTGATTGTGGGGTCAGTTCATTTTCGGATAGTTTCTTGGTCCGGCTTCTATTTCTCAAGATCTATAGACCCCTTCCCATGTAGTCGGTACTAACGACAGGGTTTTAATCTATTGCACCACTCACTCCAAGGCGGTTCCCTCTGTTTTAGCTTCTTCTGTTTGCTGGTCTCTTCAGTGTCTGATTTCCACTCTGACACAAAGCGGGTGGTGGTGGACACTTTCTTTTAGGCTCACTTGTTCAGTCGCGCTGTGGGAAGGGAGGGATGCTGCAAACAAATAACACTGGCGTGTGCTCACAGTGTCTCAGCCACACTGGGCCTGCCCCCGCTCATGGCTTGTGTGCCCTCCCTGCCCACACTGCTCAGGCTCTAGGTTGCTCCACTGGGAACCATCCGAGGCCGGCCATGGGCTGCATGCACCTCCCAGGTTTAAGCTGCTCAGGTTCAGGCACTCGTGTAGTCCTCAGAGGCACAGACTTGGTTGGGCCTGTGTTTTGTGCCCTTCCCAGGTCTGAGCAGCTCAGGTGATGAGGTGTTTGGCGAGCACAGTCACCGCGACTTATTGCCTCCCCCGTCCCTGCTGCTTGGTTTTCTGGGTGTACAACCGGTGCACCTTCTCAGGCAGATGATGACTGTCCAGAACCCCAAGAAGTCTTAGTTAGCAAAGAAGCCTGCTTTCAGTTTGGTAGATAATGTCTCTCTGGGGCTGCGATTGCCCGCTTCCAGCTCTGGCTGCCTGTCACCGGAGGGGGATGGTCTACAGCCGGCTGTCTCTGTTCAGTCCTTTGTTCTGTGCGCGGGCCTGGTGGTGTCTTAGGTTAGGGCTGGCTTTGTGCATGGTAGCTATCCCGCAGTCTGGTTTGCTAGCCCAAGTTAGATAAGGAAGTTGTGCTACATATACACAATGAAATATTACTCAGCTATTAAAAAGAATGCATTTGAGTCAGTTCTAATGAGGTGGATGAGCCTGGAGCCTATTATACAGAGTGAAGTAAGTCAGAAAGAGAAAGACAAATACTGTATAATAACATGTATATATGGAATTTTGAAAGACGGTACCAATGATCCTACATGCAGGCCAGCAAGGGAGACATAGATGTAAAACACAGACTTTTGAACTCAGCAGGAGAAAGTCAGGGTGGGATGATTTGAGACAATACCACTGAAACATGTACATTACCATATGTAAAATAGATGACCAGTTGCAAGTTTGATGCATGAAGCAGAGCATCCAAAGTAGGTACTCTGGGACAACCCAGGATAGGGTGGGGAGGAAGGTGGGAAAGGGGGTTCAGAATTGTGGGGGACACCTATATACAGGTGGCTGATTCATGTTAATGTATGGCAAACAATCACAATATTGTAAAGTAATTATTCTCCAATTAAATTACTTTTTTAAAATCTGCTTTTCTCTAAATGCTTTGCTTTTCCTATTGTATTTTCTGCAGTTTCACTATGATATGTTTGATTGTGAATTTCCTTTATTTGCCTTCTGAGGTATATGCCAAGGTATCCTAAATGTTATCTTTAATTTTTATGGAAGTGTTTCACTTGCTTCAAATTTATTTACCTCTTCCATCAGATATTATTTCACTATTTATTAAATCCTTGAGACTTCAAAGAATTTGTCTTAAAAATGTATCTAGATATTTTAGATAACTCAGTTGGAAAAGTTGTTCTCTTTTTTAATTAATTTATGTTTTGGCTGCGCTGGGTCCTTATTGCTGTGTGCAGGCTTTCTCTAGTTACAGTAAGTAGGGGCTACTTTAGTTGCAGTGCACATATGCACACTGCATATATCTCATCCATATCCTGTCTTCACTTCCTTTGCATATATACCCAGGGCTTCTCATTGTGGTGGCTTCTATTATTGTGGAGCACAGCCCCTAGGGCACACAGGTTTTAGTAGTTGCAGCACATGGGCTCAGTAGTTGTGGCTTGTGGGCTCTAAACACAGGTGCAGATGTTGTGGTGCACAGTATTAGTTGCTCCGTGGTATGTGGGATCTTCCCGGATCAGTGATCGAACCAGTGTTCCCTGCATTGCAAGGCTTATTCCTAACCACTATCCACCAGAGAAGCCCAGAAAAGTTGTTTTTTGAATTACTGAGTCTGCCATTAAATTTAGATTCAAATTTTAGTGACTCTGGGGAAGATGGAAAGCACAAAATCAAAATGACTGTAAGATGAGATGACAATTATATGATTCAATAAAGACAAAATGAAGGAAAAATCTAGGGGAGAGCTAGTAGGGGGTTAAAAAAGAATTGAGATTTAGGACAGATTGAAAAGGATGATTTGAATGGACCTGAAACTACATTCAAATTATGAGGAAGAACGATGCATAGGATTATAATAGTGACATTCAGTAGGACAGGAAATACTTGAAGAGAGGAAACCTGAATTATGTGTGAAGTTGAAACGTGTGAAATCTCATCTCATATAATATGTCTCATAGACGGCAGGGTTAAAAACAATATTGAGAAAACACTGAATATAAGTATTTGGTTCTACATACACATATTAAGATGGCATCAGCAGATGAAGAGAATTTGATTATACATATATAGTTTATAACATAAAATAGATATATATATATAATATAATGATATTAACTTGTGTCAGAGGAAGAGTAAGAAGTGGGTGAAAAGTGTAAATCAGCTAAGAAGTTCATTTGATTTATTGAGATAAATTAACACATAACCTTGCATAAGTCTAAGGTATACAAGATGCTGATATGATACATGTTTATATTGCCATATGGCCAAGATAGAGTTAGATAACACCTCTATCACATCACAGTACCATGTCTTTATTGTGGTGAGAACAATTAAGATCAAGTCTCTTGGCAACTTTGAGGTTTATAATACAGTATATTGTTTATAATCACTATGTGTGCTATATGTGCTCTGCTTAGTCACTCAGTCATGTCCATCTCTTTGTGACCCCATGAATTGTAGCCCGCCAGTCTCCTGTGTCTTTGAGGATTCTCCAGGCAAAAATACTGGAGTGGGTTGCCATGCCCTCTTCCAGGGAATCTTCCCAACCTAGGGATCAAACCCAGGTCTCCTGCATTGTGGGCGGATTCTTTACCATCTGAGCCATCAGGGAAGCCTAGATGTCTAGGACTTACTTATCTACTGATGGCACATGTGTACCTTTAAACAGTATCTCCTTAATTCCTACACCTTCCAACCCCTGGTAACCACCATACTACTCTGGTTTTACAAGTTTGGCTTTTTTAGATTTCACATGTAAGTGATATTATACAGAATTTCTCTTTCTTGGTCTGACTTATCTCACTTAGCATAATGCATTCAAGGTCCATCCATGTTGTCACACACAAATGGCAGGACTTCCTCTTTCTCGTGACTGTATAATATTCCACTGTGTGTCTGTGTCTCTGCACACACGTGTGCATGCTGTATCACATATCCTTTATCTATTAAGCCATGGACTGACACTTAGGCTGTTTCCATACCTTGGCTATTGTGAATAATGATGCAGTAAACATGGGGGTGCATATATCTCTTCAGTATCCTGTCTTCACTTCCTTTGCATATGTACCCAGGAGTGGAATTGCTTGGTAATATTGTGATCCTATTTTTCATTTTTTCATTTTCTACAATCCTTTCCATAGTGGTTAAACCAACTTAAATTCTCAGCAACAGTACACAAGGATTCCCTTTTTTCCACACCCTCTCTAGCATTTATTATTTGTAGACTATATGATGATGGCCATTATGATTGGTTTGAGGTGATACCTCATTATGGTTTTGACTTGCATTTTCCTAACAATTAACAATGTTGAGTGATTTTCATGGGCCTGTTTGTCATCTGTATGTCTTCTTTGGAGAAACATCTATTTATTCTTTGCCTACTTTTTCCTAATATTCTTTTAATGTAGTGATCCAATTTTCCCACCACCACTTACTGGAATTATCTTTTTTCCATTGTTTTCTCATCTCTTTTGTCATTGGTTATTGACCATAAGTGTGTTGGTTTATTTCTGGGCTCTCTGTTCCATTGATCTATATGTTTGCTTTTATGCCAATGTCATGTTGTTTTGATTAATATAGCTTTGTTGTAGAATCTGAATAGGGAACGTGATACATCCAGCTATTTTTTTTTTTTCTCCAGTCAGCTTTGGCAATTGAGTCTTTTGTGGTTCCAAAAAAATTTTTAGAATCATTTTGTCCTACTTTTGTGAAAGTGTCCTGGGTATTTTGATAGTGATTGCATTAAACCTATAGATTGCTTTGGATAATATGGCCATTTTTAACAACATTAATCCTTCTTATCAAGGAACACAGGGTATCTTCCCATTCCTTTTTATCATTTTCACATTCCTTCATCAGTGTTTATAGTATTCAGAATATAGGTCTTTCACCTTCTTGGTTAAGTTTATTCCCTGGTATTTTATTCTTTTCACATAAATGGGATTGTTCCCTAAATTTTTTTTCTGATAGTTCACTATTAGTGTATACAAAAGCAAAAGATTTCTGCAAATTAATCACAGAATTCTGCCTATTAACATGCCACGGGCTAACTGCGTGTCTTTTCTTCCCACAGCCATGGACACAGCAGAGTCTAGGCCCAATGAACCTCCGTTTAGAAGCAAAAATGGGCAAGATCTCCAAGAGATGCTCAGAGAAGTAGCATTGGCAGTTGAGTGCTAGTTGTCAAAGCTGCAGGAACACCTGGGTGTGACTTCTGCCCATGCCTTACAATACCTAGAATAAAAAGACCTTCAGAAACTGAAAAGCCAGGTGCAACATTCCTGGGAGAAAGGGGCCCTGGAGAAACTTCTTAATCTGTCACACTCAAATACTCTTTCAGAGTTACAGGAGTCTTGGGTGGAATCATTAAAGAAAAGGAAAATGGAGGCAGAACAGGCACTGCAGGAACAAAGAGAAATGAGGTCAGAACAGAGGCAACAACAGGAAGAGGCAGTGACGAAAAAGAAAGCAGCGCTGAGGCAAACAATGGAGATACCCAAAGAGTTTTGGCCATCTCCTGAAAACCCCCTAGGAGAAGTCATGGAAGATATGCAGAGACAACTCAACCTCATGGAAGGGGCATTTTCTCACAGGAAAAATCTTCCAGATAGAGAACTGGTGAGACATGCTTCTGGAGGACTAGCTCTACAGGGAATTTACAAAACCAGTAACCAAAGGTGTCTTATGGAGAAGAGAGAGGAGCTACTCTGTGTCCCCAGGGAGTTTGTACTCCGTGGCCCTGAGCAGAGTACACAGGTACTAATGAAGGAATTTACATCTTCTCAAGAAGAATCCATGTTCACTCAGACTGTAGAGAAGCTGGGCTTCAGTGTAACTGCCTTAGCAAAGGGTAGAGGTTGGGGAATTAGCCTGGAAGCCAGTATGGATCAGAGCATGCATTCAGAATCCAAGAAAATACAACAGTCACATTCTAAACACTCTTATTTCTGCTCAACTACGTTCATCTATATCCCACTGGCCTCCTTCTACTTTCCCATTGACCAGCTCCAACTTTCCAATGCTGCTCTCCAGGATTTAAAATACATTGAAGACCTTGTGAGTCAGTCAGAAGACCCAGACAAACTACTCTTGCTGAAGCATAAGACTGAAGCCTTCTTCCAGAGGTTTGGATCTCATGCTAATCAGGGCCCTCTACACTTAGGGGGAATCTACTGGTGGAAAGCCATTTTAGAGGATTTCCAAAAAGAACGGCTGGCAGAAGTGAAGCAGCAAGCAGCAGAGGCCCTGAGTATTTACATAAGGGGCAGTTACAGTGGCTCTGGAGTGAACACTGGTACAGGTCTGGATATGTCAGACTCTCATTCGGAAAAAGCCTCTCAGAGAACAACCTTCCAAAATCTCCAAACCGAAGTCCAGTTATCTGTGGCCCAGACAGGTGGCCCACCAGAAGCAAATGGCTTTTTAAACTGGAAAGCTGGTCTAGTTGCCAATAATCAAACCTGGTGTGTCATTGACCATGGACTTCACCTGGTACCTGTTTGGGACATTGTCCTCTCTAGCCATAGAAGTGATTTTAAGGATCCTTGTAAAGTAGCTATCTGTCTGAAAGACCACTATACTGTTCTGACTGAACTCACTGCCCAGATCCAGGAAGGAGTAGAATTACTAAGTATTGAGAAGGAGGCTAGGATCTTCCTACAGGATGTGAAATCCTGGGATGTTTTTGATCCTGAAGAACAGCTTAAAAGCCTGATAAATTTCATGCAAAGATTGAGTCAAAAAACTGAAAGTTATACCATTTGGACTAATATATGCCTCAAAGACAGGGGTCTGCAGAATTTTCTGGTAAACATGGTCAACTTTTGCAAAAAATCTCCCATTTATGGAACTACATTTATTAAATCTCAGTTGAGCAGTCTTTTGGATCCTCACATCTATACAGTAAGAAACTTTCCTCAGGCTCACTCCATTATGCAGTGGATATTTCAGTCAGAACCAAAGGAAGACAATGTCCATATCACCCAATTTTCTGAGTTAATTGAAATATTTAAAAAAACTCAGAATGACCTTAGGGAAGTAAAGGCCAACTCTGAATCTACAGAGTTGGTGGAGGAAGCTCAAAGAAAGCTGACTTATGAGGTCAGCTTGTCTCTTGGTTGCTTCTTGAAATACCTCCGAGAAACAGGAAAGCCAGACACACACGTCTTGCTACTTTTGATAGCATCTGGTGCAGGATATCATGTGGTTGACAATATATTTCAGTATCTCCTGGGGTATGATGAGTTACACTTTCTATTGGACAAAATGCAAACTGTGCAAAATAGATACCAAGAGCTCAAAAATATTTGCAACTACAGGGCTCAGGCATTCCTGGTGCTCACAAGTCTGACAGCAACAGCAGGCATTAAAGCTGTTTCTCAGGAGGAGAAAACACAACGCTTGGCATTGATCAAACATTACATGGGACGATCTTTGACTAAAGAAGTTGTATATGTCCTCACCAAACATGGAGATCATGATTGGGAAAACTTAGAAAAAGACTTGAGACTGCTCATTGAAGGGAAATATGAGGCTGCTGTCTCTTCATTGCAAGTGGAGGAGGTGAGAAAACAACTGCAAATCATCTTCCATGAAAAGAAAGAGCTCCATGAACCACACGATAATGAAAAGAAAAAGGAGGAAGTCACAGAAAATGGAGCCTTCCAAGACTTACTCCAGCGTCTAGGCCTAGAACATTACTACCCAAGAAAAATGAGCAGAGCTAACTTCCAACTGATCCACAAGACTTCTGTGCACAACACCCAGCCCTGCTCTGAAAGAGAACTTCCCTTCTATTTCCTACAGAAGCTATTGATGCTGGATTATGGGCTGAGATACCTGGTCATCAAACATGAAGAATACACAGAGAACCAAGTCTATTCAAGCACCTCAAATCAAGAAAAGGCGGCTTTTGATCCATATGAAGATCTACTTGATGAAAGTGTTATCCCTACTAAGCCTTCAGCAGCCACTAATGTCAGACCCTATGTTCACCCTATGGATGTTCAGATGGCAATTCTTCACTGTGCAGATGATTTTGCCAGACAGTATATTTTGGACAAACTTTCCATGTGTCAGTTTGCCCTCCCCCTTCTCATACCTAATCCTTGCAGTGCTCAAATTGAATTCTCTCTCTGGTCTCTCAGTCAAATTCGAAGGAGCTGGCAGCAAGTAGAGATATCAATAAAAGAGGAAAAGGACAATTACACGAATCAACAGATGTGTCATGTTTCTGTCCCCATTGTGTCCTTTATTAGAGTTGGAACTGGCTTCTCTGCTTCCAAATCACAGATCATGAACTGTCTTCTCAGTGAACACAAACATGATGTCTTTTTTCACCGACACTGCAAAGGCAGCCGCAGAGACTGTCTCTTGATGGGAGGAGTGGTGGAAGTTGCCTGGTTCTGTCCTGGAGGGGAAGAGCAGGACAGACTTGACAACTGCTTGACCTTTACCAATCTTCATGGAGATGCAAAGGAACATGAGAAGCAACTCGCCTTTTTAAAGGAAGTCTCTTCTATAATTGTGATCCTGATGTCAATTTCTGATGACAATAAAGGAAACCGAAAAATAGTCAGTGACATGTGTCAGTCATCAAAACCTTTAATCTTTTTGCTTGATGATAAAGGAAAAGTCACAGTCGATAATTCTGGCCCAAGAGTGAGAATTGGGATCAGGAACAGAAATGAGGCAGAATTAATAGGGGAGCTCACAACTACAATCAAACGTTTGCTGAAGCTCTCTAACACTGCACTCAGCTTGGAGAACTGTGCCCAAGTTGCTCGCAAGCAAGGAATACTTATTGATGAAGACCAGAGAGATTGCAAGGAAGCCAAAGAAAAGGCAGAGGCTCTAATGACCATATTGACAGAAATGGAAATACCTCAGGTCAAGGAAAACTTACTACCTCTTCAGGGAAAACTGTGGCAACTTTGGTGTAAAAAGGACAAAGAACTCTATCATCTGAGAGAAAAGGGGAATCGCAGCATTGAACAACACAAAAGTGAGACTGAGACAGAAAAACAAATGATAAGACATGAACAGTTACGAAAAGCCTTTCCTCTCAGTGATTTAATGCATTCTGTCCTTGAAATACTCCAAAATCATTCAGAAACTCACACCAAACTCTACTTCCTCCAATGGCTGAATGTAGCTTTGGACAACCTGACTGCAGGACACTTGGAAAATCTAAATGAGAAGAAAAAGGCATTGGTTCAAAAAAAAAAGCAAGAGGCCACAAAGAGTAGCTCTCTGAAAGACTGGCAAAAAGAGATAGAAGCTATTTCCAGAGAGATTAATGACTGTACCTTGGGAATTGAGCACATTCTCAGAGAAGCTGGCCAGATCTACGAAGCTCTGGAAGAAGCTTCACCCGCAAAAGATACCCTATTTCTCTCCCTTCCCCACATTGCTGCAAATCTGATGATATCTGGTGTTCCCATTGAGCTGCTGGATGGGGATGTTTCATATGTGCCCCTGAGGTGGGTGGCAGCTGTTTTTGACAAGCTCTCTGAGAACCTTGGAAACAAGCGGCTCTTTGTTCTCTCTGTCCTCGGCCTGCAGAGCTCAGGGAAGTCCACCCTGCTGAATGCCCTTTTTGGGCTGCAGTTCACTGTCAGTGCCGGGAGGTGTACCCGCGGGGCCTACATGCAGCTTCTGAAAGTGGAGGAGACATTCGCAGCTGAACTTGGCTTTGACTTTGTGCTTGTTGTGGACACAGAGGGACTTCGAGCCCCAGAACTCAGCAACAAGTCCCAGAATCATGACAATGAGTTGGCAACCTTTGTCATCGGACTTGGAAACTTGACTCTGATCAATATTATGGGGGAAAATCCATCAGAAATGCAAGATATTCTACAAATAGTTGTCCAAGCTTTTCTGAGGATGAAACAAGTAAAAATCTCTCCCAGTTGCCTCTTTGTCCATCAGAATGTGGGGGAAGTTACAGCTAAAGACCAAAATATGGAAGGAAGAAGGCGGCTTGAGGAGAGATTGGATGAAATGGCAGCAATAGCAGCTGAAGAAGAGCAGTGCTCTGATGTAACCTGCTTTAGTGATGTCATTAAGTTTGACGTCAATACCCACGTCTACTACTTTGCTCACCTCTGGGATGGCAATCCCCCAATGGCCCCTCCCAATCCTCGCTACAGCCACAATGTTCAGGAACTAAAAAGCAGAATTCTTGTGACTGCCCAACAGGCATCTAGGGGAAGCATCATGAAGATATCAGATGTAAAATTCCGAGTTCAAGATTTATGGAGAGCCCTACTGAATGAGAACTTTATTTTCAGCTTCAGGAACACTCAAGAAGTCATGGTCATGAGCAAACTGGAAACCATGTATAACTCCTGGACATGGGAGCTGAGGAGTCATGTGCAGAGATTACAGGACCAGCTGATCATCCAGATTCAGAATGGAAAAATCCAGACACTCGAAACATATACCCTGGAGGCTCAAGTTGCAGAGATATATGAAGCCATCAAGCAAAAACTTGAAAAATATTTTAATGAAGACCCAGATAGTGAAGTGCTGGTTCAATGGAAAGGAAATTTTGAAAATAAACTCATAACCCTTAAAGAGGCACTAATTTTAGATGTCCAAATAAAAGCCAAAGAACTTATTAGTTTAAAAAAAAATCAAGAAAAATTGGATAACAAAAAGTCAGGATATGAAAAGGAATTATTGGAAAACAGCCAGAATTTGGCTTTACGGCTAAATGGCACCAAATTGAGTGAGGAAGAGCTCCATGAGAAATTCAACTCGGTTTGGAAAAAATGGGTCTGTGATGTGTCCTCAAGTCTCCCTCCAGCCACAGACCCTGAAATTAATGTGGATTCTGAAAACATCCTTTTGGATTATTTCAAAAAGGAAAAAGACATAGCAAGCATAGTGGGGAACTATTCTGGAGAAAAGTTTGAAATCAACTATGAAAAACATGTTAAGATGAAAAGTAAATCTTTGGGACTCTTTACAATGACCATAGGGCCCCAAGATACAGACTCCATAAATATGACTACTGACTGCATTATTTCAAAAGTTAATGAAACTCTTAACAAAATATCTCAACAAAAGCATGATTACAATCCAATTTATTTCCATGAAATCCTGAGAATAATACATGAGGAGGTGATGTCTGCACCCACTCAGAAAAGATACACATTTACAAAAAAATATGAAATAGACTTATCATTGTGTTTATTCAAAAGAGCATCAGTGACGTTTAAGGACATGCACAAGGCATTCAAGACAGCAAATGATCCTGTAAACTATCTGCAAAGCAAGAAAGATGATTTCTTCATGAGCTTTAAGATCTCTTGTCAAGGAGCATCTTCAATTAAAACATTTGTTGATTTTCTGTGGAAGAAACTCACACCTGCTGTCTCCAGCACAATAAGGAACAAGATGGCCCTCAAAATTGCTGGGGATATTCGAACCACCTGCCGGGCATTCAATGAAAACAGAGCTAACCTGGAGAAACACATTCTCATCTCTCTGGCAGAAGAGGAAAATTTTGATAACTACTGGCAGTACCTTCATAATCCAGAATCATTTTTTAAGAATTACATTGAAAACCATGTTAAAAGATATTTTTCTGACACAGGAAGTGAAAAAATAAAGACTTTTCTACAAATGAGTTTAGATGACATCAAGAATGCCATCCTCTCAGCTATGCACGCATCTACAGCAATAGCTAAAGATAAAAGCAGCACAGTGTCTGGGTGGTTAGATTTGTTCTGTGATCAACTGGGGAGTACCTTGATCTTTCCACGAAAAGACTTGATAAGCATTGAACACCAGGAGATAAAAGATATTGAGTTTATCAAAGAGGCCATGAGTAAAGCTTTGGAGCCTGAAATGAAGAAGGTAGAACAGAACTGTTTGTCTAGACTTGTAGAAGAAATGATTCCTGAAATCCAGAAAATGCTCTGTGAACATCTCTGTGGCTGCTGGAAACAGTGTCCCTTCTGTAAAGCAATTTGTACGAACACAATCCCTACCCATGAAGGAGACCACAGTGTTCCCTTCCACCGTCCACAGGCTGTCAATGGATGGGGGTTGTATCACACAGACTATTTTACCCTTAATTACTGTACTAGTTCAGTAGCAAGTGATCGTTTTTTCATTTTGAATGATGACAGGAGAATCCCATATAAGACCTATCGACAAGCAGGCGGGGAATATGCCACGTGGAGCATCACCCCAGACACATCCACCCAGCCATACTGGAAATGGTTTGTCTGTCACTTCAGATCAAAGCTAGAAGAAAAATATCACAGAAAATTTATGAATAAAGGTGAAATTCCTGATGCCTGGGAGAAAATTACAAAGCAGGAGGTGCTTGATGACTTGAAACAATATTAATGCTCAATGACCAGATAAGGGTTCCAGTATCTAAACAAAGAAGGCACATTACCAGAACAGGCTTAAAATACCACCCACTCAGAATGGAAACCTTCCTTATATCAAATTTTTTCAAGTGAAACATCTAAAACTAAATCAATCATAGCAAGAGTTGAAGATTTCTTGAGTAAGAACCTTATTTTTCTTTGCCTCAATTCCTTCTTTAAAAACAGCTGATATATATGAGTACATGATAAAATCAAATAAAGTACATTTAATATACCAACTGCATATTTTATATTATTATTCTGAATGTTTTTATTTTTAAATATATGTTATATAAAGCTTCAAGAAAGTCATTTTCGAGGGAAATTAAAACCATTGCAGATGGCTACAAAATCTACAGAATAACTATACAAATATTTTTATCAATATACAGCTATTGACTGAAAGTTACAAATTCTTTTCATTTCTAAGTGCATTTTTTTCACTCTACGAAATTGTGAGGAAGAGTTATTAATGCTTGAATGCAAAAACATTCATAGGAAATTCAAGATTTCCAATTCTCAAATATAATGCTGTTTAGAGCCATTCTATTATAGGAATAATTAGAAAAAAAAAAAAAGAAAACAAAACAGAAACTTGGCCAGGATAGAGCCTGCATCAATTCAAGAAAAAGTATTAAACAAATATGAAAAATAGAACTCAAATAACTTTTTCTAATTTAACCATTTTCTCTTGCCTGTGCATGTTTTTTAAAAAAGGTAAAGGAAAAAATCACAGAAGTTTAGGTATTCAAAGCCTAGAGCTCTGTACAAGTCTGAGAAGGACCCATTTATGGAACAAGATTTATGACCAGGGAAAAAGGGCCATTTTATTTTATTTTTTTTTTTAATTTTATTTTATTTTTAAATTTTACATAATTGTATTAGTTTTGCCAAATATCAAAATGAATCCGCCACATGTATACATGTGTTCCCCATCCTGAACCCTCCTCCCTCCTCCCTCCCCACACCATCCCCCTGGGTCGTCCCAGTGCACCAGCCCCAAGCATCCAGTAACGTGCATCGAACCTGCCATTTTAATCAAGGCTGTGAACCAGGTCAGGGCTTCCCTCGTAGCTCAATCAGTAAAGAGTCTGCCTGCAATGCAGGAGACCTGTGTTCGAGTCCATGGTTGGGAAGATTTCCTGGAGAAGGAAATAGCAACCCACTCCAGTATTCTTGTCTGGAGAATCCCATGGGCAGAGTGGCCTGGTTAGCTACAGTCCATGGGGTCACAAGAGTCGGATATGTCTTAGTCACTAAACCATAGTGATAATTCAATAAGAAATGTTTCTATGTATTAAAATGTAAGAAAATGCTTATCTCCAGCCAAGCACCTTTGTGACTTTTCACATTATCTGAGCCATACAGTCATGATCAGAAATAAAAAAGAAGAGCATTTTGAAGCCAAACAAGGACCTGAGAGGAGAGGAAAACTCCACTCTGCAAACCTATACCTTGTGAAACAATGACTTATGCTAGGTTCTCAAAGCTGATGATCTGAAGGAATCCTGATGCAAAGAAAAAAGTTACTCATGTCTGACACAGGGCCATTCATTGGCTTCCCTTTAAGAGTACACTCTCTACCCCTCCACAGCCTGTATAAAAACATACAGTACAAAGAAGAACAATCAAAGGGCTTGGATCTTCAGAGTGGGGGGATAGGAGTGCTCACTCTGCTATCTCTGTGCCCCAAGCATACTCTTCAGTTTCAGGTCAAATGACCATGTCTCCAGAAGAAATCATGAAACAGAAAAGCTGTATAGAAAGCAGATGTTCTTGAACAGATGGATTTTCCTTTTGTTCTTTAAAAATAGTCTCACTGAGAGTTGGAGGAGCCTCTGCATAGGATAAAGTTGAAATAGTGATAAAAACAGAACCCATGCACAATATAGCGCCTGTCTCTGACATCTGCATCGTTGGTAACTGTGTAATGTTAATATTTGTTCAATGCTTTTCATATTTGTTCAATAAGTCCATTAAAACTTTTAACTAACAAGCATTATAATTAATTTTGATTTTCAGGCAAAATTCTTGTGTATAAACAAATAATTTTTTTACCAATTCCTCAGGCATTTCAGTAGAGTGATTACTAAATGCAATTCTGAGACGGTGTCAAGAGTTCCCTACAAAATGGCTAGACATAACTTGGGAATGAGGGTAGATGGAAACATACAAATGCGGTTTTCTATGATAGTAGTAGAGAGTAAAGTGCCATCAAGGTGGGGTCAGGATCAAAGTGTCAATGGGTTGAAGTCAGTGAGGGAGATCTTAGGAACACTGGAGTAGGGTGATAGAGTTCATAGGGATGAATCATATAGTCATCAAAAGTGGGAGATGCTGGGCCCAGTGTAGGTCACAGGGATTAGAGATAGCCAGCATTGTAAGGTCACTGAAGGTAAAGTTCACATGATCAGTTGAAAGTCCCTCAGAGTCACTGAAAATGTGGATCATGGAAACAAAGGAATCAGGGGTCACCATATCAATAGACATAGGGAATTTCCAGAGTGATTTAAGCAAGACAGGACAAATCCTGCAGGAATGGGGCTAGGAGAGTGATGGATTCTAGCACAAGACAAAGAACACAAATACAATGTGAGATGCTTCTCAGGTGGCACCAATGGTGAAGAACTCACTTGCCAATGCAGGAGATAAAAGAGACGGTGAAGTTCAATCCCTAGGTTGGGAAGATCCCCTGGAGAAGGAAATGGCAACCCACTTCAGTATTCTTGCCTGGAAAATTCCACACACAGAGGAGCCCGATGGGCCACAGTCAATGAGGCCACAAAGAGTCGGGCATGACTGAGCACCAGCACATGCTTTAAAAAAGATGGAAATTTGCACTAAGAAGATTTTCACTTAGGTCTCTAAGTGAATGAAGTGTACCACAGACTATTACGGACTAATTATTTCTGTCATCCCTAAATCCATAAGGATTTAAGACAGACTTATATGCCTTTTCATTTGGAGGAGATATCAAGATTAAAGGCAAAAGGAGAAGAAGGCAGCAGAGGATGAGATGGTCAGATAGCATCACTGAGTTTGAGCAACCTCCAGGAAACAGCAATAATAGTAGTTAAAATGGAGGCTGGGGCTATCTGCTCATGATCACTAGTGTCCTCTACTCCTGAACAAGATGCTGAATTTCTCCAAGGTCCATAGGATACAGATTGGATCCTCTGCCCAACAGAGTTTCCTCACCCCTCCCACGGCTCATCTCTCCCATGGCTCACCCTGCCCATGCCCCTCCACTCCCACCCCTCCCACCGCCCACTTCAGCAGAGACAACTGGAAATATACTGCCAGAAGCAGGAATGAGGGGAAAGTCAAAGAGCTTACCCTGGGATGTCAGCAAAACAGGTCAGCAAACAGTACACTATCAGATCATTAAGTGTATGGGGGCATTCTGAAGACTCCACAAAAGCATAACCACAACAAGCCCCTATTGTATATTCAACAGCTAAAAGACAAATCACAAATAGCACCAGCTACCCTTCAGCTCTCATCCCTCAAACCAAATAATGAGAGTAGGAGGAGGAAGGAAGTAAATAAATGAGAAAAAGAAAACAGGCCATGACACACTTATTCCCTCCAGTTCTATGAAATTCTAAATCAGGCCTGAACTTGATGGAGGTGGTGAAATGTGGTCAAAGAGCCAGCTTAGGATTTAACGAGAGATGGAAGTTTTGACAGTAGACAGGACTAAACTTTTTAATGCCTAAGACTTTAGATATTCTAATAACAAAAGTGACTAGAAAAGTCACTTTCCCAGGAATATTACCAGGAATGGGGGTGGGGAGAACCAAAATAACATGGTGGCAAGCAAGGGCAGAGATAAATAAAGGAATATTCCAATTATACACCACTGAGTCCAGCTCATTCAATGAACAGTTTACACACAGATGAAGAAAATGAGGAAGAGGGGCAAGAGGAGAAATAAACTGGAAACACAGATGAGTCTCTTCTGGAAAAGGAAGGGACTGCTTCCAGGAGATGTTTTCAATTACTTCTCATTATTAACTAGTACAATATTGTCATATAATAATAAAGATATATGCAGTCTTTGTCCAGGTTTCTGGAGAAGAGCTCCTAGAATTCTTGGAACTTCATGAGTTATACGGATGAGACGAGCCTCTTTTGTTACTCCTAAAAAGTCCCTGTCGAGAATACTTGAGTTTATGTTAATGAAGTGACTCTGTATGAGCCCCCTAGATAGTTTCAGGATGGAGGTTGCCTGCCAAAGAAACCATGTGATAGGATGGTTGGAACTTTCAGCTCCAAATCCCCTCACACCTCCAGGAGGGAAACTGGATAGAGAATGAGATAATCTGGAGTTGCCGATGATTTAATCATGCTTATGTCATGGGACCCCCATAAAACCATAAAGGAAAAGGTTTGCAGAGCTTCTAGGGTGGTGAACACCCCCACATGCAGAAAGGTGGTGTACCCCAACCTCCACAGTCACAGAAGCCTTGTGTTCAGGACACTTCCACACCTCATATTATTTGCCTCTTAATCAGGTTCTTCATGTATATATTTTCTAACATCCTTTATAAGGATACATAACTATATATCCTATATATATTTAGCGTAAATAAGAAAAGTTCTTGATTTCCATGGGCAGTCACAGCAAATTTTCAAACTAGAAGAAAGGGTCATGGGAATCCCAAATTTTAAGACAAGTCAGATAAATTGTGGATAACTAGGGACCCTGGAAGATCCCCTGGAGAAGGAAATGGTAACCCACTCCAGTATTCTTGCCTGGAGAATCCCATGGACAGAGGAGCCTGGCAGGCTACAGTCCACGATGTCACAAAGAGTTGGACACGACTGAGCAACTTCATTTCACTTCAGGGACTCAATATTTGCAATTGCTATCTGAAGTGGGAGGGCAGTCTTGTGAGGCTGAGCCTTTAACCAGTGAGGTCTGAACTAACTCCAGGTAGTTAGTGTCAGAACAAAATCAAATTGTAGGACACCCAGTTGGTATCTGCACAGAGTTAGAAAACTGTTTGGTAGGGAAAACCCACATTTTTAGTCTCAGAAGTGTTCTATGGTTTTGAATAGATCTTAGTAATTATAACTAGACTTACATTGAAGAAATAGGGAAAATTACTAAGCAATTCAGGTATGACCTAAACCAATCCCTTACAATTATACAGTGGAATTGACAAATAGATTCAAGGGATTAGATTTGATAAATAGAGTGCCTCAAGAACTATGGATGGAGGCTTGTAACATTGTACAGGAGGCAGTGATCAAGATCAGAGCCAAGAAAAAGAAATGCAAAAAAAGGAAAACGGTCATCTAAGGAGGCCTTTCAAATAGCTAAGTAAAGAAGAGCAGCTAAAGGCAAAGGAGAAAACGAAAGATACATCCCTCTGAAGACAGATTTCCAAAGAATAGCCAGGAGAGATGAGAAAGCCTTCCTAAGTGATCAGTGCAAAGAAATAGAGGAAAACAATAGAATGGGAAAGACTAGAGATTCTTTAAGAAAATTAGAGACACCAAGGGAACGTTTCATGCCAAGATGGACACAACAAAGGACAGAAATGCTATAGACCTAACAGAAGCAGAAGATATTAAGAAGAGGTGGCAAGAATACACAGAAGTACTAGACATAAAAGATCTTAATGACCCAGATAACCACGATGGTGTGATCACACACCTAGAACCAGACATCCTGGGGTGCTAAGTCAAGTAGACCTTACAACAAAGCTAGTGGAGGTGACTAAATTTCAGCTGAGCTATTTAAACCCTAAAAGATGATGCTGTTAAAGTGCTGCACTCATTGTGCCAGCAAATGTGGAAAACTCAGCCGTGGCCACAGGACTGGAAAAGGTCAGTTTTCTTTCCAATCCCAAAGAAAGGCAATGCCAAAGAATGCTTCAACTACTGCACAGTAGGACTCATCGCTCTCACTAGCAAAGAAATGCTCAAAATTCTCCACACTAGGCTTCAACAGTACATGAACCAACAACTTCCAGCTGTTCAAGATGGATTTAGAAAAGGCAGAGGAACCACAGATCACACTGCCAACATCTGCTGGATCATAGAAAAAGCAAGGGAATTCTAGAAAAACATTTACTTCTGTCTCATCGACTATGCTAAAGTCTTTACCTCTGTGGATCACAACAAACTGTGGAAAATTCTTAGAGATGGGAAAACCAAACCACCTTACCTGCCTCCTGAGAAACCTGTATGCAGGTCAGGAAGCAACAGGTAGAATGGGACATGGAACAATGGACTGGTTCAAAATTGGGAAAAGAGTATGTCAAGGCTGTATACTGTCACCCTGCTTATTTCACTTATATGCAGGGTACATCATGTGAAATGCCAGGCTGGATGAAGCACAAGCTGGAATCAAGATTGCTGGGAGCAATATCGATAACCTCAGAAAAGCAGATGACACCACCCTCATGGCAGAAACTGAAGAGGAACTAAAGAGGCTCTTGATGAAAGTGAAAGAGGAGCCTGAACAAATTGGCTTAAAACTCAACATTCAATAAAAAGAAGATCATGGCATTTGGCCCCAGCACTTCATGGCAAATAGATGGGGAAACAATGGAAACGGTGACAGACTTTATTTTCCTGGGCTCCGAAATCACTGTGGATGGTGACTGCAGCCATGAAAGTAAAAGATGCTGGTTCCTTGGAAGAAAAGTTATGACAAACCTAAACAGCATGAAAAAAAAAAAAAAAAGCAGAGCTACTACTTTGGCAACAAAGGTGCCATAGTCAAAGCTATGGTTTTTCCAGTAATCATGTATTGATGTGAGAAAGTGAAGTCGCTCAGTCGTGTCCGACTCTTTGTGATTCCATGGACTGTACCCCACCAGGCATCTCTGTCCATGGGATTTTCCAGGCAAGAGTACTGGAGTGGGTTGCCATTTCCTTCTCCAGGGGGTCTTCCTGACCCTGGGATTGAACCCAGGTCTCCCGCATTGCAGTCAGACGCTTAACCCTCTGAGCCACCAGGGAAGCCCAGTTTTATGAATGTAAGTGCTGAACCATAAAGAAGGCTGAGCGCCAAAGAATTGATGCTTTTGACTGGTGTTGGAGAAAACTCTTAAGAGTCCCTTGGACTGCAGGGAGATCAAACCAGTCAATCCTAAAGGAAATCAATCCTCAATATTCATTGGAAGGACTGATGCTGAAGCTCCAATTCTTTGGCCACCTGTTACGAAGAACGGACTCATTGGAAAAGACCATGATGCTGGGAAAGATTGATGGCAAGAGGAGAAGGCAATGACAGAGGACAAGATGGCTGGATGGCATCATCAACTCAATGGACATGAGTTTGAGCAAGCTCTGGGAGATGGTGAAGGACAGGGAAGTCTGGTGTGCTGCAGTCCATGGGATTACAGAGTTGGACACAACTGAGTGGTTGAACTACAACAACAAAATCCATTTGGGATGTCAAGAGCATTATTACCTCCTCCTTATTTCTTTGCACATTTCTTTGGTAAAATATTCTAATCTCCCTCTTGACAACGAATGCCTTTCACAGACTAAGGGAAAGTGCTAATCATGCCATCTTCATCCGCATCCTCATCTCCAATTTTGTTGTGCCTGATAGCTACAAATCCTGTGCTCTTTTCCTTCACCTCTAGACTCTAAGCCTTTCATGTTTAAGGAAGTCTGAAGATTAGAGGGAAACAGACTAGTAGAAACTGCCTGGTCACATCACATCATAGTGGTCTTGAATTCTCAACATCCTTATTTATTTCAAAAATCCCCTTACCATACTGAGGAATGACACTTTTGAAGCTTGATCATACATTCAGCACAATTTGCAGAGCACCTATTATGGACAGTGTACTCTGACATTGTACCTGTCAGAGTACACCGCCCATGAGCTACCACTATTAGTTTCCTATTGCTACTGTAACAAATTACCATGGATTTGGTGACTTAAAACAACAGGTTAATTCTCTTGTAGTTCTAGAGGTGATATGTCCAAAATTGGGTCTTATGGGGCTAAACACAAATAATTGGCAAAGCTGCATTCCTTTTGGAGGCTCTAAAGGAAAGTCTGTTTTCTTGCCTTTTCCAGCATCTGGAGGCTGCCCCCCTTCCTAGGCTCACAATCTCCTTCCATCTTCAAAGCTGTCAGTGACCAGTCAAGTTGTCCCCATGCAACATCACTCTACCTCTGACTCCCACACCTCCCTCTCATAAGGACCCTTCTGATTACATTCATCACAACTGGATAACCCATAATAGTCTCCCAATCTCAGTATCTTAGTCACATCTGAAAAATTCTTTTCGCCATGTAAAGCCATATATTCACAGGTTCTGGGAATTAGAAAATGGATATCTTTTTTTGGGGGGTCCTTTATTCATTATATCACACCTACCTATAGAATGAAAGAGAAATAACTCTTGGAGAGTCAGGAGGCTATAAAAGATGTGGTTTTTTTAAACCTATTTTTAACTGAAATACAAGAGTTATACTACCAAAAGAAAAAACACAACAACAACACAAATTACACGTGTACTGTTCATGGAATTATTCCATAACAAACCCATCAATTTCACCACCATGGAGGAAAAGTTCCAGAACATACCAGCCTCCTAGAATCACCTCCCTCACAACATGTCCTCTTCTAATAATTATACCCTCTCTAATCCAGAGGTTCAACACCATAGATGAGCTCTGTTTTTGAACAGGCAAATTGAATGATTCAGTGTAATTGTTTTGTGTCTGATTTCCATTCACTCAACAATATTTGGGAAATTTATCTGTTATTAAATGGAGCTACAGTTGGGTTTTTTGTCATTATATAATATTCCATTATATATCACAATTCATTACTATATCACTATATATATATAATGATATATCATTATATATCACAATTCACTACTGCAAACATTTGAATTTTCTTCAGCTTGTGTTTATTTAAATACTGTTGCCCTAAGAATTCTTCCACATGTCTTTTGTTGCATTTACTCACCCAGTTCCATTAGGTATATACCAGGAGAATAATTTTGGGGTCATAGTTTATCTACATACGTAGATATCTCTTCAACTTTAGGAGAGAATACCAGCCAATTTTTAAAGTAGCTGTACAAATTTATAACATTACTAGCAATATATGAGTGTTTCTATTGCTTCTCATGTTTATTAACACTATTATCGCTCTTTTAAATTTTAGCCACTCTGGACTATGTAGTACTAATAACTCACTAGAGTTTGCATTCCCCTGATTAGTGCTGAGACTGGACTTCCTTCATTCCTTGTGACTATTTGAATATTTACTTTTATAAACTGCTTGCTCAAGTCTGTCATCCATATTCATTTCATGGTGATTTCATAGTTCTTTCCATATTCTGCATGTAGGCACTTTATCAGATGTATGTGTTGCATAATGACTTCTCTACCAAAAAAAAAAGTACATAAAATTGAAATTTGAATGTCAATTGATTTCTTATGGATCCAGCTCTTATTTCCAAACTTGTAACTATCAATTCACTCAATACAGGTGCCCCCTATGCACATGAAGCAAATATTAACAGGCATAAAGGGAGAAATGAACAGTAATACAATAAAAGTACAGGAATTTAAAAGCCACTTACATCCCTGGACAGATGATCCAGGCAGAAAATCAATAAAGAAATATGGGCCTTAAACAATGCATTTGATCAGGTTGACTTATTAGATACACAAAAAATATTTCATTCAAATAAAACACAATACATATTCTTTTCAAGTGCCCAAGGAACATTCTCAACAATAAATCATATGCAACTCCAAAAAACAAGTCTTAGTATAATTAAGAAAACTAAAATGATATCAAGTATCTTGTCTGACCACAACAGGATAAAACAAGAATATAACCAAAGAAAACTAGAAAAACCATAAACTTGTGGTCTAAACAATATGCTACTAAACAACAAATGGTTCCTTGAAGAAATCAAAGATAAAATTTAAAAACCAATCTCAAGAAAACTGAAAATGAAAACACAATGCTCCAAAACCTATGAGGCAGAACAAAAGAAGCTCTAACAGGGAGGTGTATAGTAATATAGGCCTACGTATAGAAGACAAACAAACAAAAAAGTCTCAAATAAACAAACTAACCTTATTCCTAGAGGAATGAGAATAAAAAGTACAAACAAAACCTGAAGATCATAAAAGAAAAATAATAGGCCTGGAGAAGAAATAATTGAAATAGAGACTGAAAAACAAGTGAAAAGATCAATGAAACTAAGCTAGTTCTTTGATGAGACAAAATTGAAAAATCTCTAGTGAAACACATCAAAGAGGAAAAAGAGAGACAAAATAAATGAAATCAGTAAAGAAAGAGAACTATTAATAATTGTGGTTTTGCATTGCTCAACTTTGCTGTTTTTAGATATTGGAATACATTCTTAAACAAATGTGGTTATATTGTACATCATTTTAAAGCTCATTTCTCACTTTCTGTTATTTTGCTAATGACATTACTTTCTATGTATTTTATATTTATTGTAGACTATGGAAATTATATTAGACAAAAAGCAAATTCTAGCAATTTTCTTATTCAAATTCAAAATGGGTTGTAAAGCAGCGGAGACAACTTGCAACATTAACGCATTTGGCCCAGGAACTGCTAACGAATGTACAGTGCAGCAGTATTTCAAAAAGTTTTCCAAGGAGACAAGAGCCTTGAAGGTGAGGAGAGTAGTGGCTGGCCATTGGAAGTTGACAATGACCAATTGAGAGCCATCATCAAAGCTGATCCTCTTACAACTACGCAAGAAGTTGCTAAAGAACTCAATATTGACCATTCTATGGTTGACTGGCAATTGAAGCAAATTGGAAAGGTGAAAAAGCTCAATAAGTGGGTGCCTCGTAAGCTGACCAAAATCTTAAAAAATCATTGTTGTGAAGTGTCAGCTTCTCTTATTCTAAGCAATAACAATGAACCACTTCTCCATCAGATTGTGGTCTGCAATGCAAAGTGGATTTTATACAACAACCAGTGATGACCAGCTCAGTGGTCAGACTGAGAAGAAGCTCCAAAGCACTTCCCAAAGCCAAACCTGCACCAAAAAAAAAGGTCATGGTCACTGTTTGGTGGTCTGCTGTTGGTCTGATCCCTGACAGCTTTCTGAATCCTAGCAAAACCATTAGTAAATCCAAGAAGTATGCTCAGCAAATTGATGAGATGCACCGAAAACTGAAAACCTCAATGCCTGCAGCCAGCATTGGCCAATAGAAAGGGCCCAATTCTTCTCCAGACAATGCCCAACTGCATGTCACACAGCCAACACTTCAACTTGTGAATGAATTGGACTACAAAGTTTTGCCTCATCCTCCATATGTGCTCAGTCGAGTCCAACTCTTTGTGACCCCATGGACTGTAGCCCACCAGTGGGCTGTCCTTATGATTTTCCATGCAAAAATACTGAAGTGAGTTGCCATTTCCTACTCCAGGGGATCTTCCCAACCCAGGAATTGAACCTGAGTCTCTTGCATTGGCAGGCAGATTCTTTAGCTCTGTGCCAGCTAGGAAGCCCAATATTCACCTGAACTCTTGCCAACTGACTACCACTTCTTCAAGCATCTCAACAACTGGTTGCAGAGAAAAGACTTCCACAACCAGAAGAGACAGAAAAATCTTTCCAAGAGTTTTTCAAAACTCGAAGCACACAGTTTTATGCCACAGGAATAAATAAACTTATTTTCCATTGGGAAAAACATGTTGATTATAATGGTTCCTATTTTGATTAATAAAGATGTTTGAGCCTAGTTACAATGCTTTAAAATTCACAATCTGAAACCACAATTATGTTGCACCAACCTAATAATACTGGAGAGTTTCCTAAAAGACTTTATATTCCCTAAGAATTTATTTTACATATATTTTTTCCTGTGGCTCCCGCCCACATCTCCTGCATTGCAGACAAATCCTTTACCATCTGAGCCACCAGGGAAGCCCATAATATTGGGGAGTTTCCTAAAGTTATTTATATTCCCTAAAAATTTATTTTATATATATTTTTTCCCTTGTGTAAATATGACCACAATGGATAACTGGTAAGCATAATGCCTTTTGAAGAATTCCCAGGTTTTGTTATGACAGATTTCACTTTTTCCTTAGAACAAAGCCAGACATATTGCTTTGGCCTTTGATGGCACTGAGTTTGTAAAATTCATTTTGTCATCTTATCACATCCCACGCCTCTGTGTCATCAGAGAGCACTGGGTTGAGCTTCCTGTGTTATACAGCAGCTTCTGTTTGACACATGGTGATGTATGTGTATCAGTGCTACTCTCTTAATTCATCTCCCCCTCTCCTTCCCCGCATGTGTCCACAAGTCCATTCTCTACATCTGCATCTTTATTTCTATCCTGCAAATAGGTCCATCAGGAGAGTTTTCCTAAATTACACGTATATGTGTGTTACCATACTTGCTTTCTCTTTCAGACTTACTTCAGAAGGTGTGGTACCTATATAAAATGGAATACTACTTGGCCAATTTTTTGTTTTTTAATCTGTGTATCTGCTTGATGAAGTGATCTTCAATCCTTACTATATAGTTGTCTTTCCTGTTGGGATTTTTCTTTTCCTATGACTCTTACTTCTTTCCCATTGAGAGAAGACCCTTCAGCATTTGTTTCAGGGTAGGTCTATTATTGTGGAATTATTTTAGTTTTGCTTGTTTAAGTTCTTTATCTATCCTTCTATTCTAAATGACAGTCTTACTGGATAGAGTACCCTGGGTTGCAGGGTTTTCCCTTATACCACTTTGAATATATTATGCCATTTGCTTCTGGCCTGCAAAGTTTCTGCAGAGAAATCAGATAGTAGCTTTAGAGAGGTTCCCTTGTATATAACTTTTTCTCTTGCTGCCTTTAGAATTCTCTTTAATTACTGCCATTATAATTATGATATATCTTGGTGTGGGTCTGTTTGGGTTTATCTTGTTTGGGACCCTCTGTGCTTCCTATACCTGAATATCTGTTTTCTTCTTCAGGTTTGGGTTGTTTTCAGGCATAATTTATTCAAATACAATTTCCATTTTTTTCTCTCTCTTCTTCTTCTGAAACATCTATAATGTGAATGTTGGCACATTTAATGGTTTCCCAGAGATTTCATAGATTGCTAACATTTTTTCTTAATTTGAATTTTTTTCTGCTCTTCTGATTAGGTGATTTCCACTACTCTATCTTCCAGATCATGTATGTGTTCTTCTGAATGACTTAGTCTGCTATTCATTCCTTCTAGTGTTTTTTTTAATCTCAGATATTGAATTATCTATTTTTGATTGGGTCTTTTTATATAATTTAGTTCCTTATTGAAATGATCACTATTTAGATCAATCATCTTCCCTTATTCAGTTAACATTTTTATTACCAATTTCTGAAATCTTTATCTGGTAAATTGTTTATTCATTTTGTTGTTTTGTTTTGTTTTGTTTTGTTTTCCTAGAGTGTCTCTTCCTCTTTCATTTGAGAGTAGTTCTTCTGCATTTTTATTTTTGCTTAACATTCTCTGCCTCTGTCAATTTAGATGAATCAGTTACCTATGGTCCTGAAGGGGTATTCTTTTGTGGAAGAACATCTATACATATTAAATGTGTCCAGTGCTTTTGGTGAGAAGCTGAATTTGACATCGACATCAGCCGCCTTTCCTCAGCGTGTACTGGCAGCTATCACCTTGGTAAAGGCGGGACTAGATATGGTGGAGCTACAGCCTGCAGTCTTTCTGCAGGCTATAAGAACTTCCTCTCTGCCTGTGGGACTTCTCTCTACTCAGTGGCCAAGGGTGGGGTCTGATCCCAAGTTGCTGATGTGGAAGTCCTAGGCCAAGGGTGGGGTCTGATCCCAAGTTGCTGATGTGGAAGTCCTTAGGGCCAGTCTTGTGTTCGCTCTGTCCCCTTAAAGTTATGGTTTCTTTCTGCCTGTTCTAGAACCTTTGCCACAAAGGGAATGAGGAAGTAAATGGGGTTTATGCACCTACTGAGGTCTTATGCTCTGCCTTTGTAGGCATCTGTGTATCCATGCAAATACAGCTCATGGTTACATTTTCCCCTGTCATAGCTACCCAAGATCTAATGCCACGTGGAAAGTGTAGGTAAGTGAATGGAGCGTTTGCTTCGTTGGAACTGGGATGCACAGTGAGACAGTCATGAGCATCCTGGCAGCTGCACTGCAATCAGAAGTCTGGGCTGCTTGTGGGGCACTGCCTGAGTAAGGGCCAGCAATGGCTGACACCCACCCACCAGTGCTCTGCCCTGGGAATGGATGGCCTCTGCATTGCAAGGTTGAGTATTTTCCCTGGTCCTGAAAGCCCTAGGTTCAGTGCCACTCTGTGAAGTAAAATGCATGGGGCCAAGGTGTTCACTCCAATTGGGGCTGAGGAGTATGCTGAGGCAGCTGCTAGGGCAGACGTCTCTCCACCCAGAGAGAGGAATTGTTCATGGGTGGAACTGAGGTTTCTGTAGCCTTTTTATTTGTTCTTCAAAGTTCTCCAATCAGCCAATGGGGCTTGTCCCCTATACATAGGACCTCAAGACTAGCATGGCAAGTCTGTGACTCAACCTTCTCATGACCCAGAGTGGATGCCCACCTGTGGGCTCTCCCTTTTCCTCTGAGTTCCATTCTAAGGGCACAGGTCCCAACCCAATTTCTTCCCTACCTACCTGATAGCATGAGAACTTTCTCAGAGCCTTGATTATATAAGATTCCTTCAGCCAGTTTCAAATTATGTTTTACTGAGAATTATTCCACATGTAGATGAATTTCTGATGTTTTCATTGGGAACAGTGAGCTCCACATCCTCCTACTCTGCCATCTTGATCTCTCCCAGAATACATTTCATGGTAGATCAAATAATTGCTTGAATTGGATATGTAAACAATAAACCAGGTTCAAAAATGATCCCCTAAAATTGTATCTCAAATCACATCAAATCCAAATCTCTATTTGACTAAAGTAACAAAATATTGGATCTGTTTCTCCCTCAAATATGACCCCAAGCCCCAGGAGTACCTTTAGTGATTAACAATCTCTTCTAATACTCTCAATATTCACTGGTGTTACCAGAATGTAAGTGAACCCTTGCAGAGTCAGCAAAGTCCATAGTTGCTGCCATATTACTGGAAGCACTTCCCAAAGTCCATCCCTACCACTACCCTGGTGGCTACTCTTTGAGTTAGTCTTCTGACTCAATTGCCCTTTATCCTTTACCCAGCCATTCTGAAAATTCCTCAGGACCCTCTACAATGGGGGCCATCCTAAATCCCCATTCACTGCAAGTTCTCTACAGTGACACTTCCAGATCCTTATTGGTGAGCATTTATCCTGGATCCTAGAGTGCTCAATACCATCTATTATAGGAAATTATAGGCTTCCCTGGTGGCTCAGATGGTAAAGAATCCGCCTGCAATGTGGGAGACCTGGGTTCGATTCCTGGGTTGGGAAGATCCCTTGGAGAAGGAAATGGCAACCCACTCCAGTTTTCTTGCTTGGAGAATCCCCATGGACAGAGGAGCCTGGTGGGCTACAGTTCACGGGGTCACAAAGAGTTGGACACAACTCAGGACAGCACAGCACGATGTCTGGAAATGTATAAGAGGTTTTCCCCTTGGCTTGGTGGAGGAAGCTTCCTTGAATTCCATCTTTTGTTTTACATCCCCACAGGAGCTGAGATGGAATTTACACTGGAGGGTCCTTCAGGCAAGATTTAAATGGGAAGAAGGGATGGAAAGAATTGAATTTTTGAGTCGCTACTTCAGATAAAGCACTGAAATTATCTCATTTGATTAACCCAATTTAAAGTGGTAAGAGGAGAGAAAAACTGAAAGATGAAATCCAAGATCACAGAGTTAGAAAGTAGTGAGAAAAGAGTGGGGACTAATGATAATAGCTATCTCTTAACTGGACAAATCAGCCCAAATTTTCAGATCCCTGTCATATGCAAGCATAATGCCACCTGATAATTTCCTCAGAACTCCATGTTTTCTGAAGTGAGTAGGATGGAGGTATGATCAGACAGCAGAAATAGGAAAAATTCAGGGTTCACAGGAGAAGAGGATGCTCTTCCTTTCTACCTCCTCCAGCAAGCAAAACCTTACTGTTTGCAGCTGGGCACTGCCCTGAGAGGGAGAGAAGTCCGCTGAAGGTGGGATCTGATGCCTCTGTGTCTTTCCCTGGTGTGATATTGTGATTTATAATAAGAAATGTATATTCATTCTCATTCCTGACACAGTGCTCCTCAAATCCTTTACTAATCACTTAACAAACATTTATGTTACAAACATTTCTGGGACTTTGACATCAGACTGAGAAATGAAACCAAAAGTCTGTTCTCAGCATTGGGAGTGGACCTGAGTAACAAGCAGCAGCTATGTGGTGAAATAAACTTGTTTGTGAATCTGATTTTGAGTTCATGGGATTGCCTTACCCCCTAGTTAATTTATCATTTCCTGAAATCTTATCACATATAGAAAATGTGCTTACGTTGTGAGAATCTAAGGTACATCAGACAAAGACTCTATGATCTCTCCACAGCAGAGCAATAGAGAAGACACAGGCACCGATACAAAAACAAACAAACAAAAAAAACCCTCCACTCATATAGAAATACTCAGATTCAAAATAAACACTGAAGGAACACTGCAGCTGAAGACACTCTATTTGGTATCTCTTGTTCAGACACATTTGACCTCCAAACAAATTATGTGCTGGGGGAGAAAAGAATTCATAGTTGAATACCAGCTTCAGGTCAAGCACTGGGTGGGACTGACCTTTCTCATTTATCCTCATTAATGTTATGTGAGGTAGCTAGTACTGCTGGAAAATCATTCCACCATTGGACTCTTTCTTACTTAGGTAGCCCCCCACACCTAAATATAGTTAGTAACTACTAGATCCTGGACGAACTGAAGCAGCACATGTTTTAGGACTCAATAAAGCATATATTCTAACATGTCTGTGATAATCAGATTGAGGGTTCAGAAATATTCCCCTAAAATGGTATCTCAAATTATGTCAACTCCGTCTCTATTTGACCAAATTAGCAAAAAATCTGGATCTGCTTCCCCTTCATATCTGACCCCAAACCTGAGAGATACCTTTAGTAATTTGTAATCTCTTCTAAAGTTTTCAATATTCATGAGTGGTACCAGAATGCAACCAAATCCCTTTCAGAGCCAGCAAAATCCACGACTGCTCCCATATTACTAGGAGATCTTCCCTAAGTTCATTCTTACCACTTCCATGGTGGACACTCTAAATTAAGCTCCTGACATTTGCATTCTTCCTGGCTATTCTGAAAATCCCTCAGGTTCTTCTGAAATGGGGGCCACTCTATATCCCCAACAAGTGTAAATTTTCTACATTTGCTCTTCTAGATTCATATTGATGAATATTTACCCTGGATTCTAAAGTATTCAATATTATCAATTATAAAACCTTTCCTAATGTCCAGAAAGACATAGTATGTTCTCCACTTGGCTTGGTGATGGAAGCATCCTTGAATTCCATCTTTTGTTTCACACAGTGAAAGTGAAAGTTAGTTGCTCAGTCATGTCCAACTCTGCAACCCCATGGCCTGTAGCCTGCCAGGCTCCTTTGTCCATGGAATTCTCCAGGCAAGAATACTGGAGTAGGTAGCCATTCCCTTCTCCAGGGATCTTCCTGGCCCAGGGATGGAACTCAGGACTCCTGCACTGCAAGTGGATTCTTTACTGTCTGAGACACCTTCAGTTTTGCATAATCAGTTTCAGTATCCCCATCTGAGACTGAGATGGAGTTTACACTGGAGATTCCTTTAAGCAGAACTTAAATAGGAAGAAGAGATGGAAAGAACTAATATTTTGAGCCCCTACCTCAGGTTAAGCCCTGGAATTCTCATTTCATCAACATAATGAAAATTCGCAAAAAGAAATGTTACTGAACATTTAATAACTTGAGTCCATTAGCACATGTAAAGCCAATCTACTGACACCAAGTTTTGGTGAAAGAAAGTGAAAGGGAAAGTCACTCAGTCCTATCTGACTCTTTGCAGACTATACCCAAGGAATTCTCTAGGCCAGAATACTGGAGTGGATAGCTGTTCATTTCTCCAGGGGATCTTCCCAATCCAGAAATTGAACCCAGGTCTCCCACATTGCAGGCTGTTTCTTTACTAGATGAGCCACCAGGGAAGCCAAAGAATACTGGAGTGGGTAGTCTATCCCTTCTCATGGGCATCTTCCCTACCCAGGAATCAAACCAGGGTCTCCCACACTGCAGGCAGATTCTTCACCAGCTGAGCTATGAAACATGCTGCATTTATTAGAGAGCCATACAAGGAGTCATATGGGCTCAAAAGGTCCAGATTCCCCAGTAGATTTCAGAAAAGGCTTTTTTTTTTTTTTTTTTTTAAGGCACAGTGAGGGAGAGAATCAGAGGTGTGTGATCAGCTTGTGTATAATTCTCTGATTGGTTGATGGTGATATAACAAGTTGGTGTCATAGGGGTTAATACCATCAATCCTCAGACTCCAATCAGTCTGGGGCCATGTTCTCATAGTCACAATGCAGTTAACTTCTTATATCTGGTGGAGGCTTTATAGTATTTGCAACACAACTCAATAAGTTGTACCAGACACCATTATCAATGTACTTCGGGAAGAAACTAAAGATCCTGTGACTCCTATATGGCTGATCTGTTGTTTAAATTGTTACCAGTTCTCCTGGCCCAGCTGCTATTCTTTGTTACTACAAATTCAGTCTTTAAATCAAGTCTTGAGTCAGTCTTTTGTGATTCAAGAGACACCTGGGAGACTAAAGCTTTTCTACAAAGAGGCAGATGGAGCACATGGCAGAGTGGGCAGTTTGGTTTAGGGAAAGCCCTATAGGGTCCAACTTAGTTACTGAAAAACTAAGAAAGATTAAATGTGTGACCAAAGGTTGCATAATTAGAAAGTAACAACAATGGAGTACAGGTCCACTTTCCATGTAAATACATAACTTTAAGGAGACTAGTACAGATAGCCATCCCTAAACTTGACAAATCAGCCCAAATTTTTACATCCCTGTCATCTGCAAGGATAATGCCACCTAAATATTTGCTTAGAAATTCATGTTTTCTAAAGGGAGTAGACTGGAAGTAGGGTCAGACAGCAAAAGCAGAAAATCTCAGGGTTTACAGAAAAGGACGCTCTTCCTTTCTACCTCTACCTAGGGCTAGCAAAGCCCTACTGATTGCAGCTTGGCACTGCCCTGAGAGGTAGGGGGAGAAGTCCACTGAAGGCAGGATCTGATGCCTCTGTGTCTTTCCCTGTGTAATATTGTTATTTATAATGAGAAATATATAGCTAATCTTTGTCCCAGTTCATAAAACAGGTTCTTGAAATGCTTATAAATTCTTAAGTAGCAAGAATGGTAGAACCACTTTTCTTCTAATGAGGCAACACTGGTTGTGTCCCTGGATGGGAGATGGTCACCAAAAAGACAAAGCCATGATTAGAAGTTTCGTATTTTCAGGCCTCACTTCGCATTCTCCAGAGAGGGCCTGGAAATTAACTTTAAAATAGATGAATCCTATGTGAGAAAGCCTACATAAAATCCCAATAGCATGGGGTTTGAAGGGCTTTCAGTTTGGTGAACATATCCACATATACCAAGAGAGGGATGGACCCCTACTCCACAGGGACAGAACCCACCAGACCTCAAACTATGTATCTCTTCATCTGTCTGTTCATCTATATCCTTTATCACATTCTTTACTCAACTAGTAAACATAAGTCTTCCCTGAGTTTTAGAAGTTGCTCTAGGAAGTACATCAAACCTGAAGAGGCAGCTTTCAGGAACTTCTGATTTATAGCCAAGTCGTACAGAACTTGAGGGTAATCTGGGGATCTACTGCCTGAAATTGACATGTGAAGCCAGTGGCAGTCTCCTGGGACTGAGCCCTTAAACTGTGGGACCTGACAGTAATTCAGAAAGATACATAGTGTCAGAATCAAGTTAAATTGTAAGACACCAGCTAGTGCTGCAGAATTGCTTGTTGTGGGGAAAGCCCCACACACATCTGGTGTTGAAACAAAGGAAAACTGTTTGGTTTTTTTCTAAAACATCTAGGTTGTCTGATTTTTTCCTCCTCTTCTTCCTCTCTTTTAATGGGATACAGTGCAGGTGACCCAACATGTGCCACTTGGGTGTGTAGATTATTTCAACCTGAAGGTAAGGAAGTTCCAAAAGACTCATAAACTTTGAACTTCTACCTAACTGCCTAAGAGAACAGAATACAGAGCCTGTTCCAGGAGGGAGATACCACTAAAGAGAACTATACAACACTATATGTAACTATAGTAAACTATGAACTAGGTGTGCTAAACACGGAGGAACTTAGCAAGGCCAGTTTGATCGCAGTCCTCTCTGTGTCCTATTCTCTCTAGATTGACCAGCGAACATTTGTTTAACAAACATTAAATCTCTATGTTTTCCTGTGAATTACTTTACTTCCCTTTGAAGTCCCAGACTCCTACCTCTTTCTCCTTGGTCCAGTATGATTTATAAATATACCTCGCCTTGCCTTACTATCTTTCAAATTTCTCATGCCTATGTTCATTCTCCAAACATATGTATTCAACTTATTTTCTACTGTGAATGTCTTATGTCATTTTAATTATTTGACTAGCCAAAAGAAATAAAAGGGGAAAAAGAAAAATACCACCACCCTTTTTTTTTTGCTGTCATGTATCACCCACTTGATTTCAGAAGAAGCCAACAGAGTCCCTTAACGGACATCTACTCTTAGTCAAAGAAGAGCCAATTAGAAGGAAAGAATCAGGGGGAAATGTCAGACAAGAGAGACCCAGTGATCTCAGCTGCCCTTTTCTCTGTAATCAATGGCTTAGAGATGGATCATGCCAGGATTTTTAGCTGAAGCTAAAAGAAGGGCTGAAATTAGGGTGAAGCAAGTGAGGCACCCAGACGACAAAATTTAAATCTCTCTCACTCTCAAGTTCCCTTACACCCTAAACTCTTCTCTTGCCTCACCCTAGTTCCAGCCCAGGGTACTCGGCTCTCTCTAGTATCCCTGTGGAGGACTGGGTGATTTCCTTTTTCCTCAGTTTATTCAGAATAAAGCTATAATTTTTCAAAGAGAACTTAAGTTAAAAACTGGCAATAAAAAAAGAAACAAAAAAGCCTGGAGAAAACATGTTTCAAAAAACACTCACTAGTCATTGAACTGCAGAGAAGGCAATGGCAACCCACTCCAGTACTCTTGGATGGAAAATCCCATGGACGGAGGAGCCTGGTAGGCTGCAATCCATGGGGTCGCTAAGAGTCGGCATGACTGAGCGACTTCACTTTCACTTTTCACTTTCACGCACTGGAGACGGAAATGGAAACCCACTCCAGTGTTCTTGCCTGCAGAATCCCAGGGACGGGGGAGCCTGGTGGGCTCCCATCTATGGGGTCACACAGAGTCGGACACGACTGAAGCGACTTAGCAGCAGCAGCAGCAGTCATTGAACCGAAGTTCATGTTAAAAACAAACATTTCCTGGAATTGAGAGAAAAGTGAAAAAGAAAGCTAAAGTCTGTTTTCTGTATTGGGCATTGACATGGAGTAATGGGAGGTAAATGTGTGGTGAAATAAACTTGGTTTCAAATCTGGTTTTATTCTAAGGGATTGCTTTTACTCCACTAATTTATACATTTACTGAAATCTTACCATGTACAGAAAGTTTACTCACTCTGTGAGAGAATCTGAGGTGCATCAGATTCTATGATCTCTAGACCCAAAGCATAGCAATAGAGAAGACACGGGCACTGACACAAAGCCCAGCACAGGAACGCAAGAACACGCACTTACACAGAAATACTCAGAGGTGCAGATTGAACAGTAGAGGGAACTCCGCTACTAAAGACACGTCCCTTGATATTTCTTGTTCTGACAGATTTGATCATCGAACAAATCGTGTGCTGGGGAAAAGAATTCATACGTGGACGTCTACTTCAGGCCAAGCACTGGGTGAGATTAACCTACCTCATTTTATCCTCATTAATATTCTGCGAGTGGATGGTGCTACTGACACAAATCCATTCCACCCCTCGACTGCTCCTCATTCCTTAGGTCACCCTCTCCACACGCATAAGCAAATATAGCTAGGAACTGCTGCACCCTGGACTCAAACTCATGGCTGACATGTAAACTCTGGCCTACTAGAAAACACTTCCATTCCTATTCTAAAAGTAGGAAAAGGGAAGTCTTATTGGAAGGGTACCATTCCAGCCCTTCTTATACCTTCTTTGTGTCTCATGTCACTCACTGAAATAGCTGTTAATATTCTCACATAAAACTGAAGAAACAGGCTCAGACAGACCAATCATTTTCTTATTCAATCATGACATTCTGCTCATCTCTATGGTTCATGCACTATGTGTGGGATACAAAGATGAATAAGACAGATCCCCCACAACTGGGAGGAACAAAGGGAGGTGGGATGTTTGAGGTTGGGGGATGGGAGAAATGAGGAAGACAAGCAGCAGTTACAGAGCAGCACCCTGTGACGGGAGCATCGCAGGTGGAGTCGGTGCTCTGAGAGATGCACAGACAGCTCAGTACAGGCCCGTGTAGGGGAGATGGACAGGTGCACTGGGAGTGGAAAGGGGAAATATGAGATGACATGGGCAGCATTCCTAGAGGTCCTGGGAAAACTGAGCATGAGGTTCTCCTTCAAGAAGACATGTGCAGACATACACAGCTTGAAACAGAGGAACAATGGAGCAGGCAGTACTGTTTACAAGCAAAATTATAATGAATTAAATCATGGGGTAAGATAATAATCACTGAAACAAAATGCTTTACATGAGATGTTGTAAGGGAAAACAGATTTTTAACATTACTGAAAAGTTCTGCTTCCCTTGTAGCTCAGTCAAAGAATCCATCTGCAATGCAGGAGACCTGGGTTCAATTCTTTGGTTGGGAAGATCCCCTGGAGAAGGAAATGGTAACCCACTCCAGTATTCTTGCCTGGAGAATCCCATGGACAGAGAAGCCTGGCAGGCTACAGTCCATGGGGTTGCAAAAGTCGGACACGACTTAGCAACTAAACTATTACAAAAGCTCTAATATAAAATTAGAGAACAGTAAAATTCTCTTTCTCACTATAAAAACACAGTATGCTTTTAAGAATTTAGCTCATGTTAGTGTTGAATCATCCACATCAGCTAATACACTTTTGAAACTTTGTTAATTTTCAAATCAATCATGCACCTAGAAGTAAAGCAGTTAACCTAAGCTCCCTGAAGAAGACATTCTATCGTGCCCTTGTCTCTTTTCTGAAATTCGGTCCCTATCCTGCTTCTCCCATGTTCTTTATCTGGTGCTCACCCCAGGCCACCCTAAAGAAACATGCACACACACCGCTCCCCCCAACATTAGTCTTCCATTTACAATAACCTTAACACCCAGGAATCACAATGTGAACACAATTACAAATCACAATTATCTAATCACAATTATATAAATAAATATAAATCACAATTATAAATGAATGAATGAAAGAATAAATAAATGAGTAGTATTCCTTTAAATCAGCTGATCTTTTAAAAGGGGAAAAAAACACAAAAGTGAAACCAGTTTTTCACTTCCTGCTTGCCCTTTTACCACAGAAGGAGCTGAGGTCTAGGCTGGAGATTTCAATAAGCAAACTGCCAGACTCAGGGAAGGAACCTGCTCTGCTTTCTCACTCATCTCTCTGGAGCAAACTGAAGACAGGAGCTTGGCCTCCAGGAGACAGGTAAGTGAAGGAAAAGAGAGAAATAGGTAGACAGAGAGATACAACAACATACTCAGAGACTAAAATAAAAACAGAAATTGATGGAAACGGGAATAGGGACAGTCAGAGATCAAGGCAGGTTAAGACATGATGAGAACACAAATATGAATCTAACATTCTCATTGTTCCAATAAACAGCTCCAAATCTGAGGGAAAGGGAGTACATTATCAAAAGAGACAAATAATTTGGTAATTTCTTTTTTTTTTTTTTTTTGCAATTTGGTAATTTCTATTGTCAAAAATGAGTCTACACTGACATAAAAAGAGACTTCATTTGAAAGGATTATTGCAATAAAGGGAAAGAGACTATTGTAATAGAGAAAACAATTCAAACAGAACTGCAAGCATCTCAAAGGACAGGCAGAAAGGAATTTTCTTTTGTAGGGAAGGGTCAACAGGCTAGAAAGAACACAGAGTAGAGGGTGTGTATAAAAGGAAATATTTTTATTCTTAGGAGGGATCATTAAGGAGGGTTTGTAGGCTGGATCAGAACGAGGATGGGTCAACCTTAAGGGGGCTAAAAAGAAGAGAAGCTTAATTAATGTTTAGTTTCAAACACTCCAACTGATCAGGGGGACAAACAGCTCAGTGAAAGCTTCACGAGGCAAAGAATGGAATTTTAAGGGTCTTTGTCTGATGGTATATTTAAAATAAGTAACCAAGAAAGATCTACTGTATAGCAATAAAGAAAGAGAGAAAGAAAAGCAGTTTATTTTTAAAAAAGGGGTCTGTGTCTGGCCTCCTTATAAGTAATACGGGAACACACAAATGAGTCTTACATAAGTCTTATGCTAAAAGGGGGCTCTTTGCAATAAGTTAATTCTCAGAGCACAAAAGGTTGCATGGAGTTCTTTTAACCATCACTGCTTTCCAAGAGCAAAGGACTCATGAAAAGTTTAACTTTATTATGACTCATGTAAGTAAGGGGTGCTATGGTAAATACAGGGAAGAGGGGAACTAACTGGACCTGGAAGAATAAAGGAAGGCTTCACAAATAAGGAGAATTGGGTTAGGAGTATAGTGTCTTGGGAAATGCTCATCTAATATAATATTTTGCTGATCTAATATTTGAATTGATATCAAACAGATTAACAGGACAAAGTTAAGTTTGATTACATACTTACAGAATCCCCACCAAGACTCAAAGATGGTCTGGCAATTGAGGCATATATACCATCTCAAGCTAAGGAGAAGGCAGTAGGGGTCTGGGGCTTCAAAGAGGAGGGAGACAATTCAGAAGATGGAAAGAGTAAATGATTGGTAAGCAAATGTTTGCGATGCCATGCAAATAAGTCTTTCTATTAAAAAGCTGTCTCTGGTAATAGCTCTTTCTGGTACAGTGTTAGTCGCTCAGTCACTCCAACTCTTTGCTACCCCACGGACTGTAGCCCACCGGGCTCCTCTGTCCATGGAGTTCTCCAGGCAAGAATACTGAAGTGGGTTGCCATTTCCTTCTCCAAGACTTTCTGGTACAGGTCCTCTATATAATTCTTTTAGGCAGTTCAAGGAGAGGTAAAAAAGCTTTTCCTGAGTCTCCTGGGTCTTAATTGCCTTCTGCTCAGAACAATCCACATGTCAAAGTGGCAGATTTGGAGGTGGCATATTATGCTCCACCTCAACAAACGGGGTTAAAAAACTATGAAACTGAGGAAAGATGACAGAGTACAGCTTTTATGGGAAGAAAGTGAACTGGAAGTTCAGAAAAGGAAAAAGAGTGGTTGTAAAAAGAACTGGGTTGGGACTTCCCTGGCAGTCCCGAGGTTAAGATTTCGCTTTTTGAGGTTTGATACCCAGTGGGGGAGCTAAGATGCCACCTGCCTTGCAGCCAGGAAACCAAGCCATAGGCGAGAAGTAATATAACAGAAGGTTCAGATGGTAAAGTGTCTGCCTACAATGCTGGAGACCCGGATTCAATCCCTGGGTCGGGAAGATCCTCTGGAGAGGGAAATGGCAACCCACTCTAGTACTCTTGCTGGATAATCCCATGGACAGAGGAGCCTGGTAGGCTACAGTCCATGGGGTCACAAACAGTCAGACACAACTGAGCGACTTCATTTCACTTCACTTCACTTCAAAGAAAAAAATGGTGACTGGGTTGATTGTTGCCACATTGTGAGGGGGATTGAATGCTGGGGACAAGTAATTTGATCATATCATAAACCAATGAGGACTCTTCGAGTTTTGTAAACAAGTATGAGTTTCAGGATGCACTGTGAAAGGTGGACCATACAAGGATAGAGATACAGATTCATGAGCTTCTTGTACAGAGCAATCAAATAGTGCAACCTATGCCCGGCATTTAGTAGGTAACTAACAGGGACATAGTTTAGGTGGAGAAGTAGAAAAAATGGCTTCCAAGAAATAAAAGGTGCCCACATCACCATTTGCCCATCAAAATGGAATAATACCCCCAAAGGGCCAGAGTTAGGGATTCAAAATAAGTTTCTAACTGGATAGGCCATTCAACACCATAAATCCAAGTCCAAAAAGGAGCTACAGAAATAGTAAAATCTACAATAGGAGGTAGAGTTTAAGAAGCAAGCTAACATTTTGTTACTTTATTCTTTTTTATTGAGATATAATTCACATATAATATTAGTTAAACTGTGTGACATGATTCCATATGTGTATATATTACAAAATGATAACCCATAGCAAGCCTAGTAAAATCCATCACCACACAGTTATAGTTTATTTTCCTTATGATGAAAAATGCTGAGGTCTTCTTAGCAACTTTCAAATCACAATAGTGTATTATCAGCTATTGTCATCATGCTGCACATAACATTCCCAGGACTCATTCCTTTTATAACTGGAAATTTCAGCCTTTGTACCACCTTCACCCATTTTCCGTCCTTCTCCCCCAATCTCTGGCAACCACCCATCTGTTCTCTGTATCATTTAGCTTGTTTTTGGTTATGTTATGTTTTGTTTTAGCTTCCATATGTAAGTGAGATCATATGGTTTTTATCTTTGTCTGACATTTTACTTAACATAAAGCCCTAAAGGTCAAACCATGTTGTCACAAATGGCAGGATCTCTCTCTCTCTCTCTCTCTCTCTCTCTCTCTCTCTCTCTTTTTTGCTGAGTAATATTCCATTAGAAATGTACCACACTTTCTTTATCCATCCATCCATCAATGGACATTTATGTTGCTTTGAACTTTGGTTATTGTAAATAATGCTGGAATGAACCAGGCATGGGGAGGATCTTTTCAAATTACTATTTTCTTTTCCTTTAGATCACCAGTGACACCATGATATTTGATAGAAACTGGAAAAGGCTAGACACTGCATAAAGAGCCTAAAGCAGCTCACAATTAGCAGCAGAGTCCTTGAACACGTGTTCTCTAACTACATGATCAAAAGCAGTCTCAGGTTACTCTCCATCCAATTATCTGATTGTTTCTTTGCTAACACTTAACCTGAAATTATTTTCCTTCTTCAAATATTTTGAAGTTTATGGTCTGCTTCCCTCTGTAGAGGTAAACACTAGAGGTGGGGAGCTAACCCACCTTATTCATTAGTCAATACACAGTACCTAAAGCATTTCCCAGCATGCTGCAAGCCCTCAATAAATATGTGTGAAATAAATGCTGACGTTTAAAAAATCTTTACCAAACTTCCAATCAGCAGTACTTGTATAATCTCATTTACTCTATGACACATTATCATGATGGGTACAAGAGAGGAGAGATGGTCAACAAAGAGGAGCTCCCAGATTCAAAAGGATAGAAAGCTGGAAAGGCTCCCTGGACTGGATAATTAGAATGTGAATATCAGGCTTCTAGAGAACTTTTTCTAGAAAAAGATGAGGGCAGAAGTGAAACTAAATAATAAAGTGGATAGGATGCATTCAGCAATTTATTTCATCAACAAACATTTACTGAGCCAGAAGTGCTAAATTTGAAATTCCTTTTAGAGAAATCTGGCAATAAAAGAAATATAAAGAAAAGCTCATGAAGAAGGCAAGATCCACTCTATATTTAAGCAAAATGGGAAGATGTGTGTTTTCTTATCCAAAGTGAAGCAACCACAGAAGTAAAAAATTCAAGATATTTTAGACCCAAGATAAAGAAAAAAAAGAAAAAGCCCAACGGGAGGGGAGTAGCAGCAGGACTTAGAGGACAGAGTTAGTATTGCAAAGAGGTTAGGGATGCCTCTTCCTTAGGGACCAGAGGGAAGAACACAAGAATGGATTATAGAGTCTTAATTTGAAGGTGACAATCTTTGAAGATGAGGAAGGTCTGACCACATAGCTTCTACACTCTGTAGAAATGGAAAGGGACATCACCAAATGTGAGAGGAGCCTCAACTAATGCTCTCTTTGATGTAATCTTTCCTGCATTCATAGACCCCTCTCAAAGCTTCTGGACTATTGGTTCAAAGGACCTACTCAGCCTTTTTCTTATTTACGTCTCTAACCCCATTGTCTCAAAAAGTGCCTGGCACTTAGGACTAGACCAGTAAGTGTAAATTATATGTAAAATTATGAAGATGAGTTGTTTGATTGTGGGAAGTGAAGAAGAGAATGAAGAAGAATCAAACTAGACTTGTTTGGGGCCTGAGACACTGGGAAGATGGCAATAGAATGGATGCGTTGAGAAAACAAAAGGCAGAGAGAGGTTTAAACAAGTTACTGGGTGCAAGCTGGGATGCACTTATCTTCCACCTCAAGGGTCTCACCTGCTGGTTAGAAGTACAACTCTGAAAAAAATAAATAAAAGAAATACAAGTCTATCCTAGGCTGTTCCCATACTGGTTTCACATTCCCTTGGGCCCTCAGGGATTCAACTTTTTTCTTCAGTCTCCTCAGTTATTCAAAAACAACCTCTAAACACTCTGCTGCTCCTGGTTCAGGTCCCAGTTCAGTTTCTTTCTGTCCTCAAGACAATGCCTCATGTTTCAACTGTAGCCAAGGCATTTGCTACTAATAGCTAGGTACATGAAGACAAAAATGTAAAAACCAAGGAAAGGGAAAAGATCTTCTCTTGCTATGTGGTTTTAGAATGCTCCCAGAAGCTTCACTAGTCTAAAAGCAAATTAGAATATGGGAATAAAATGGTCTCAAGGAAGTCATGTCTAAGTGTAAGCAAACACTCCCACATAAATGCCCCTATGTTCTCGCACTTGAAAGGTCCCACAGAAGATGGAATCATGTGGCTTCCTCTATCCTAGTTTAAAGTTATTTTATTTTTTGTCAATATAAATTTATTTATTTTAATTGGAGGTTAATTACTTTATAATATTATATTGGTTTTGCCATACATCAACATGAATCCACCACGGGTGTACACGTGTTCCCCATCCTGAACCTCCTCCCTCGTCCCTCCCCATACCATCCCTCTGGGTCAGCCCAGTGCACCAGCCCCAAGCAACCAGTATCATGCATCAAACTTGGACAGGTGATTCATTTCATATATGATATTATACATGTTTCAATGCCATTCTCCCAAAGCATCCCACCCTCTCCCTCTCCCACAAAGTCCAAAAGACTGTTCTATACATCTATAGAAAGACGGTAACGATAACCCTGTATGTGAGACAGCAAAAGAGACACAGATGTAAAATTATTTCCTTATTTTTATGTCAATTTTATTGAGAAATAAGCTATGCACAAAAAAATGCGTCCATTTAAGGTACACATTTTGATGAATCTTGCCAAGTTGAAACCACTAAACCCTTGAAACCATTCCCACGATCAAGACATAAAATATTTTCAAGATACCCAAAAATTTACAGTGCCCCTTTGCAGTCTATTCCTCCCTCTGCTCCAGTCCTGGGCAACCAGATATGCTTTGGGTTACTATAAATTAGTTTGCATTTTATATAAATGGAATAATACAAGAAGTATTCCTTCGTTGATGCCTTCTTTCACACAGCATAATAAATTTTAAATTCAACCATGTTGTTGCTTGTATGAATAGTTATCCATTTCTATTATTAAGCAGTGTTTTATTGTATAGCGTATTTCGTTTAGCTATTGGATTGGCCAGAAAGTTCATTCGGGGGATGTTACACAAAAACCCAAAAGAACTTTTTGGCCAACCCAGTATCTATCTATTTATGGACATTTTGAGTATTTCCAGTTTTTAGCTATTATGCAAAAATCTACTATGAACATCTATACATGAATCATTGTGTGGACAAAAATTTTTAATTCTCTTGGATAGATATCTAGAAGTGAAATGTCTGTGTCACATGGTGTGTGCATGTTTCACAAGTGCCTAACAAGTTTCTGAAATGGTTACTACCAATAGTGAGCCATGGTCTAGCTGCTCTACATCCTCTCTGACGCTTGATATTGTCAGTCTTCTTAATTTTAGCCTTTCTAATGAGTTTGTTCTGTTTCCTCATTGCAGTTTTAATTTGAATTTCCCTAATGACTGATAATGTTGACCTTCTTTTCATGCACTTACTGACCACTCAACATCTTCTTTTATGAAATCAGCTAATCATACACTTTGCCCCGTTCTTACTACATTCTCTTACATATTATTGAACTGTAAGAGTCTTTATATAATTTGGATACCAGTTTTTTGTCAGATATATTCATTGAAAATATCTTCTTCCATTCTTTAGTTCGAACTTTAATTGTCTTAATGTAATTTTCAGAGAGAGCCAAATTTTTCATTTTGATTCTCTAGTTGATCAGTTTTTTTATGGAGTTTTTCAGAGACTAGCAGGTAAACTTAGGCTTAGTATTAAATTAAGACTTGCATACAGCTCATGATTTTATGGCTCATGATTTTAGTGTCCTAAGAAAGTTTTGCCCACTACAAGGCCATGAATATTAATACTTTTCACTCTTCTTTCATTCAGAAGTTTAATAGGTTAATTTTTACATTTAAGGTTTGGTCTGTTTTGAGTTATTTTGGGTGTGGTGTGATGAGCTATTTTGGGTGTGGTATAAAGCAGGATCAATGATCAGGTTTTTTCCACATGGATGTCCCATTGTCCCAGCACCATTTGTTGAATAGATTTTCCATTCCTCTTTGCAAATCGGTGTAGCATATATGTATGAGTGTATTTCTAGATCCTCTGTACTCTTCCATTTCCATGGACTTATATCTGTCTTCATTAATACCATCTTGTTCTTGGTAGCTGTATGCAAGTCTTAAAATGAGACAGTGTAATGACCTGTTTCTTTTTTACATACATAACCAAACCACATATACATGTGCAATTTACTTAGGACAAAAGAGTCAAAAAAATCCCTATTTCTGAGTGAAGAAATCTTGAGTTTGAATAGCTCAAAGCTTCTTGACAATCTCAGCAAGTTGGAAGTAATAGTATTCATGAACTTTAACAAGCTAGAGATCAGTATAGATTACAAAAATGAACAAATATCTGAACTTTTATAACATCTATATCATCAACTATATCCCTTCTACTGAATTTCTGCTAAACATGGCTGAGAGGCCTATTCTTCACAGTCTTCCTCTTTAGAATCTGAGGTGTGATAGAAAGGAAACTTTGAGTTAGGGAATGTCAGAGAAGATCTCTGAATACAAGTTATCTGATGTTATTTTCCTGTCACATAGATGTCCACACAACTTTATCTGTGTTTTTCTTAGACAACAGGAAATTAAAGAATTATGCTCTCCTTTTTAACAGGGAACAAGTCATTTAATACTAAGCCTAAGTTTACCTGCTAGTCTCTGAAAAACTCCATTTCCCAGTGGCCTGACTCTTATCCCAAAGAACTACAAGTCTTCCTCTAGTCCTGTCCAACTGTACCCTCAAATCTGTCTCAGACAGACCATGTTCAGGCTTTTTAGCTCAGGAAATAACAAACAGGTTCTCAGGGGGGTTTCCATATAAGGTCTAAGATTCTCTGCTTTCTGTTTACGTGACTATGAAAGATTTGAACACAATAACCATAAAACATGTGCCTGTGACTTTACTCTGATTAGGAACGACACAGATTAACTTGACAGTCCTTCTGGGATGGAACAAAGACTGCTTTGGTCTTTGCTCCTGGTCTCTTTGATCCTTCCTCCACTGACCAATGACTTCTCAAGCCATAGAGAAGATCATGCCATGAGATTAGAGTCTACCAGTATCTACAGTTTAATGAAGTATCACAAACTGACCACATAAGCATGCCCAGATGGAGTATTAGAACACTGCCCATATTTCAGAACAATCTCTCATACTCTTAGCTACTTCTTATCATTAATCTCTCTACTCCCTAACAGTTTACACTAGTCATTACTCAGACTTGTGATATTACAAATTCATTTTGGCAGGTATTTATCTTTCTGTATATGGAATCATATTATATGTATTCTTTTGTATTTGGCTTGTTTCAAAACTTAAAATTGTGAGATTTACCCATATTGTTGTGTATCACCATGATATTGTTTTTATTATTGTATGAATATGTCACTTTTTATTTACCATGTGACTGTAAAAGGACATCAGGATTGTTTCCAATTTTATACTTTTTTTTTCATTTTTTTTTTAATTTGAAAAATCCTGAAAAGCACAAGGTAGAAATCATCAGCTGTATTCTACTCCTCAGAGATGATTACAGGTAGAATAATAGGGTAATTGGCCTGGACAAGCCATGCATACATAAAATAAAATATCAGATCAGATCAGATCAGTCACTCAGTCGTGTCCGACTCTTTGCGACCCCATGAATCACAGCACACCAGGCCTCCCTGTCCATCAACAACTCACAGAGTTCACTCAGACACATGTCCATCGAGTCAGTGATGCCATCCAGGCATCTCATCCTCTGTCATCCCCTTCTCCTCCTGCCCCCAATCCCTCCCAGCATCAGACTCTTTTCCAATGAGTCAACTCTTCACATGAGGTGGCCAAAGTGCTGGAGTTGCAGCTTTAGCATCATTCCTTCCAAAGAAATCCCAGGGCTGATCTCCTTCAGAATGGACTGGTTGGATCTCCTTGCAGTCCAAGGGACTCTCAAGAGTCTTCTCCAACACCACAGTTCAAAAGCATCAATTCTTCGGCGCTCAGCCTTCTTCACAGTCCAACTCTCACATCCATACACGACCACAGGAAAAACCATAGCCTTGATTAGACGAACCTTTGTTGGCAAAGTAATGTCTCTGCTTTTGAATATGCTATCTAGGTTGGTCATAACTTTCCTTCCAAGGAGGAAGCGTCTTCTAATTTCATGGCTGCAGTCACCATCGGTAGTGAGTTTGGAGCCCAGAAAAATAAAGTCTGACACTGTTTCTACTGTTTCCCCATCTATTTCCCATGAAGTGATGGGACCGGATGCCATGATCTTCATTTTCTGAATGTTGAGCTTTAAGCCAACTTTTTCACTCTCCACTTGCACTTTCATCAAGAGGCTTTTGAGTTCCTCTTCACTTTCTGCCATAAGGGTGGTGTCATCTGCATATCTGAGGTTATTGATATTTCCCCCAGCAATCTTGATTCCAGCTTGTGTTTCTTCCAGTCCAGCTTTTCTCATGATGTACTCTGCATATAAGTTAAATAAACAGGGTGACAATATACAGCCTTGACGAACTCCTTTTCCTATTTGGAACCAGTCTGTTGTTCCATGTCCAGTTCTAACTGTTGCTTCCTGACCTGCATACAAATTTCTCAAGAGGCAGATCAAGTGGTCTGGTATTCCCATCTCTTTCAGAATTTTCCACAGTATAGATAAGAACTAAATTTGAATCATATTGATTGCACATCTTCGTACTGTTTTTTTCAAACTTAATATATCTTGAGAACTGTCATCTGTAGTGTTATTTTAAAGAGTTCTTTGGAGTCTATTGCATGGATAGCATAGCTTATTTAAGACTTTTTTTTTTTTAGAGTAGTTTTAGGTTCACATCAAAATTAAGAGGAAAGTACAAATTTCCTATATATCTCCTGCCCCAACACATGCATAGCCTCCACCATTATCAAATCACCCATCAGAGTGGTACATTTGTTACAGCTTGATGAGCCCACACTGAAATACCATAATCACTCACAGTCCATAGATTGCATTAGGGTTCTTAGTGGTGTATTTTCCATGGATTAAGACAAATGTATAATGACATGTATCCATCATTATAACATCATATAGACTTTCTTCACTGATCTAAAAATCCTTTATATTCATGTAGGCTACATTCTCCCTGCAGCCCATTTTTCCCCACATGTCAGGAAACATGCTTTCTACAGCTCCTTGGAACTTTTCCTCTTAAAATGTACACTCTTAGAAAGAAACAGATACTCTCGATTTTAATGTGAAATATTCCAAGGAAGGAAGATTTCTTCTTTGCACCTTGACCACAGGATAGTGATCAGTTTGAATGACATCCCACCAGTGGATCAAGAGCTGAAATTATATGGGAACTTCCATATATGGGGGAGAAGGCAACGGCAACCCACTCTAGTACTCTTGCCTGGAGAATCCCATGGATGCAGGAGCCTGGTGGGCTGCAGTCCGTGGGGTTGCTAAGAGTCGGACACGATTGAGCAACTTCACTTTCACTTTTCACTTTCATGCATTGGAGAAGGAAATGGCAACCCACTCCAGTGCTCTTGCCTGGAGAATCCCAGGGATGGCGGAGCCTGGTAGGCTGCCGTCTACGGGGTCGCACAGAGTTGGACATGACTGAAGCGACGTAGCAGCAGCAGCCATATATGGAAACATGAGAATTCCATCACGAAGGAGGTAATGCTTCAGATCAGATCAGATCAGATCAGTCACTCAGTCGTGTCCGACTCTTTGCGACCCCATGTATCGCAGCACGCCAGGCCTCCCTGTCCATCACCAACTCCCAGAGTTCACTCACATTCAGGTCCATAGAGTCAGAGATGCCATCCAGCCATCTCATCCTCTGTCATCCCCTTCTCCTCCTGCCCCCAATCCCTCCCAGCATCAGAGTCTTTTCCAATGAGTCAACCCTTCGCATGAGGTGGCCAAAGTACTGGAGTTTCAGCCTCAGCATCATTCCTTCCAAAGAAATCCCAGGGCTAATCTCCTTCAGAATGGACTGGTTGGATCTCCTTGCAGTCCAATGGACTCTCAAGAGTCTTCTCCAACACCACAGTTCAAAAGCATCAATTCTTCAGCGCTCAGCCTTCTTCACAGTCCAATTCTCACATCCATAAATGACCACAGGAAAAACCATAGCCTTGACTAGACGAACCTTTGTTGGCAAAGTAATGTCTCTGCTTTTCAATATGCTATCTAGGTTGGTGTTAACTTTCCTTCCAAGGAGTAAGCGTCTTTTAATTTCATGGCTGCAGTCACCATCTGTAGTGATTTTGGAGCCCAGAAAAATAAAGTCTGACACTGTTTCCACTGTTTCCCCATCTATTTCCCATGAAGTCCTGGGACCAGATGCCATGATCTTCGTTTTCTGAATGTTGAGCTTTAAGCCAACTTTTTCACTCTCCACTTGCACTTTCATCAAGAGGCTTTTGAGTTCCTCTTCACTTTCTGCCATAAGGGTGGTGTCATCTGTATATCTGAGGTTATTGATATTTCCCCCGGCAATCTTGATTCCAGTTTTTGTTTCTTCCAGTGCATCGTTTCTCATGATGTACTCTGCATATAAGTTAAATAAACAGGGTGACAATATACAGCCTTGACGTACTCCTTTCCTATTTGGAACCAGTCTGTTGTTCCATGTCCAGTTCTTTTTTTTTTTTTTTTTTTTTGCAAAGTAATATGAAGTTTGCTGAAGAAAAAAAAAAAATAAGGTCTTTTTTTTTTTTTTTCCATGTCCAGTTCTAACTGTTGCTTCCTGACCTGCATACAGATTTCTCAAGAGGCAGATCAGGTGGTCTGGTATTCCCATCTCTTTCAGAATTTTCCACAGTTTATTGTGATCCACACAGTCAAAGGCTTTGGCATAGTCAATAAAGCAGAAATAGATGTTTTTCTGGAGCTCTCTTGCTTTTTCCATGATCCAGCGGATATTGGCAATTTGATCTCTGGTTCCTCTGCCTTTTCTAAAACCAGCTTGAACATCAGGAAGTTCACGGTTCACATATTGCTGAAGCCTGTCTTGGAGAATTTTGAGCATTACATTACTAGTGTGTGAGATGAGTGCAATTGTGCAGTAGTTTGAGCATTCTTTGGCATTGCCTTTCTTTGGGATTGGAATGAAAACTGACCTTTTCCAGTCCTGTGGCCACTGCTGAGGTTTCCAAATTTCCTGGCATATTGAGTGCAGCACTTTCACAGCATCATCTTTCAGGATTTGGAATAGCTCAACTGGAATTCCATCACCTCCACTAGCTTTGTTCATAGTGATGCCCTCTAAGGCCCACTTGACTTCACATTCCAGGATGTCTGGCTCTAGGTCAGTGATCACACCATCGTGATTATCTGGGTCATGAAGATCTTTTTTGTACAGTTCTTCTGTGTATTCTTGCCATCTCTTTTTAATATCTTCTGCTTCTGTGAGGTCCATACCATTTCTGTCCTTTATCGAGCTCATCTTTGCATGAAATGTTCCTTTGGTATCTCTGATTTTCTTGAAGAGGTCCCTAGTCTTTTCCATTCTGTTGTTTTCCTCTATTTCTTTGCATTGATTGCTGAAGAAGGCTTTCTTATCTCTTCTTGCTATTCTTTGGAACTCTGCATTCATATGTTTATATCTTTCCTTTTCTCCTTTGCTTTTTGCTTCTCTTCTTTTCACAGCTATTTGTAAGGCCTCCCCAGACAGCCATTTTACTTTTTTGCATTTCTTTTCTATGGGGATGGTCTCAATCCCTGTCTCCTGTACAATGTCACGAACCTCCGTCCATAGTTCATCAGGCACTCTATCTATCAGATCTAGGCCCTTAAATCTATTTCCCACTTCCACTGTATAATCATAAGGGATTTGATTTAGGTCATACCTGAGTGGTCTAGTGGTTTTCCCTACTTTCTTCAATTTCAGTCTGAATTTGGCAATAAGGAGTTCATGATCTGAGCCACAGTCAGCTCCTGGTCTTGTTTTTGCTGACTGTATAGAGCTTCTCCATCTTTGGCTGCAAAGAATATAATCAATCTGATTTCGGTGTTGACCATCTGGTGATGTCCATGTATAGAGTCTTCTCTTGTGTTGTTGGAAGAGGGTATTCCTCATGACAAATCTTAGTTTCTTTTAATAGCTCTCATATCTTCTTGTATTATGGCTAATTGTGTGCTTGCCATAACTCATCAGTAGAATTTAAGTTCCTTAGGAATCAGAACCATGTCTCTTTCTCTGTAGTATTTTCTAAATTTTTACTTTTATGAATAGTGGTGCTATGAACATTCTGGTAGATGTGTCTTGATGTGTGTTTAAACAGAGTTCTACTGGCATATACCTAAGGATGAAAAACTTGACTTATTCCTATCACTTATTTATATGTACCCATAATTTCTTCTTTAGAATTTTTTTCTTGTCTACTTTTGTGATACCAATTGAGATTTCTTTATTTCATTTTATCATTTCATTAGTTAGGATGATGGACAGAGAAGCCTGGGGGACTACATTCCATGTGGTCACAAAAAGTTGGACCTGACTGAGCATGCACACACACACAGAGAAAGGAATCACCCTTTTATGTCATTACTTTTTTATTTTTATTATTTACTTTTATTATTTTTATATGTCACATTCAAAAAGAAATTTTTACCAGTTTGGTACATTTTCACTCTCATTACCACCAAACACACACAGACACAGACACACACACACACAGACACATACACACACACACACACAGTATCCTCACCTATACCACCTCATCCTGTATTGAGCTAACTGGAATTTTTTTTTTTTTTTAAATTTTATTTTTAAACTTTACATAACTGTATTAGATTTGCCAAATATCAAAATGAATCCGCCACAGGTATACATGTGTTCCCCATCCTGAACCCTCTTCCCTCCTCCCTCCCCATTCCATCCCTCTGGGTCGTCCCAGTGCACCAGCCCCAAGCATCCAGTATCGTGCATCGAACCTGGACTGGCAACTCATTTCATACATGATATTTTACATGTTTCAATGCCATTCTCCCAAATCTTCCCACCCTCTCCCTCTCCCACAGAGTCCATAAGACTGTTCTATACATCAGTGTCTCTTTTGCTGTCTCGTACACAGGGTTATTGTTACCATCTTTCTAAATTCCATATATATGCGTTAGTATACTGTATTGGTGTTTTTCTTTCTGGCTTACTTCACTCTGTATAATAGGCTTCAGTTTCATCCACCTCATTAGAACTGATTCAAATGTATTCTTTTTAATGGCTGAATAATACTCCATTGTGTATATGTACCACAGCTTTCTTATCCATTCATCTGCTGATGGACATCTAGCTTGCTTCCATGTCCTGGCTATTATAAACAGTGCTGCGATGAACACTGGGGTACTCGTGTCTCTTTCCCTTCTGGTTTTCTCAGTGTGTATGCCCAGCAGTGGGATTGCTGGATCATAAGGCATGTCTATTTCCAGTTTTTTAAGGAATCTCCACACTGTTCTCCATAGTGGCTGTACTAGTTTGCATTCCCACCAACAGTGCAAGAGGGTTCCCTTTTCTCCACACCCTCTCCAGCATTTATTGCTTGTAGACTTTTGGATTGCAGCCATTCTGACTGGTGTGAAATGGTACCTCATAGTGGTTTTGATTTGCATTTCTCTGATAATGAGTGATGTTGAGCATCTTTTCATGTGTTTGTTAGCCATCTGTATGTCTTCTTTGGAGAAATGTCTATTTAGTTCTTTGGCCCATTTTTTGATTGGGTCATTTATTTTTCTGGAGTTGAGCTGTAGGAGTTGCTTGTATATTCTCGAGATTAGTTGTTTGTCAGTTGCTTCATTTGCTATTATCTTCTCCCATTCTGAAGGCTGTCTTTTCACCTTGCTAATAGTTTCCTTTGATGTGCAGAAGCTTTTAAGGTTAATTAGGTCCCATTTGTTTATTTTTGCTTTTATTTCCAATATTCTGGGAGGTGGGTCATAGAGGATCCTGCTGTGATGTATGTCAGAGAGTGTTTTGCCTATGTTCTCCTCTAGGAGTTTTATAGTTTCTGGTCTTACGTTTAGATCTTTAATCCATTTTGAGTTTATTTTTGTGTATGGTGTTAGAAAGTGTTCTAGTTTCATTCTTTTACAAGTGGTTGACCAGAGTTCCCAGCACCACTTGTTAAAGAGATTGTCTTTAATCCATTGTATATTCTTGCCTCCTTTGTCGAAGATAAGGTGTCCATATGTGCGTGGATTTATCTCTGGGCTTTCTATTTTGTTCCATTGATCTATATTTCTGTCTTTGTGCCAGTACCATACTGTCTTGATAACTGTGGCTTTGTAGTAGAGCCTGAAGTCAGGTAGGTTGATTCCTCCAGTTCCATTCTTCTTTCTCAAGATCGCTTTGGCTATTCGAGGTTTTTTGTTTTTCCATACAAATTGTGAAATTATTTGTTCTAGCTCTGTGAAGAATGCTGTTGGTAGCTTGATAGGGATTGCATTGAATCTATAGATTGCTTTGGGTAGTATACTCATTTTCACTGTATTGATTCTTTCAATCCATGAACATGGTATATTTCTCCATCTGTTAGTGTCCTCTTTGATTTCTTTCACCAGTGTTTTATAGTTTTCTATATATAGGTCTTTAGATTCTTTAGGTAGATATACTCCTAAGTATTTTATTCTTTCCGTTGCAATGGTGAATGGAATTGTTTCCTTAATTTCTCTTTCTGTTTTCTCATTATTAGTGTATAGGAATGCAAGGGATTTCTGTGTGTTGATTTTATATCCTGCAACTTTACTATAGTCATTGATTAGTTCTAGTAATTTTCTGGTGGAGTCTTTAGGGTTTTCTATGTAGAGGATCATGTCATCTGCAAACAGTGAGAGCTTTACTTCTTCTTTTCCAATTTGGATTCCTTTTATTTCTTTTTCTGTTCTGATTGCTGTGGCCAAAACTTCCAAAACTATGTTGAATAGTAATGGTGAAAGTGGGCACCCTTGTCTTGTTCCTGACTTTAGAGGAAATGCTTTCAATTTTTCACCATTGAGGATAATGTTTGCTGTGGGTTTGTCATATATAGCTTTGATTATGTTGAGGTATGTTCCTTCTATTCCTGCTTTCTGGAGAGTTTTGATCATAAATGGATGTTGAATTTTGTCAAAGGCTTTCTCTGCATCTATTGAGATAATCATATGGTTTTTCTTTTTCAATTTGTTAATGTGGTGTATTACATTGATTGATTTGCGGATATTGAAGAATCCTTGCATCCCTGGGATAAAGCCCACTTGGTCATGGTGTATGATCTTTTTAATGTGTTGTTGGATTCTGATTGCTAGAATTTTGTTAAGGATTTTTGCATCTATGTTCATCAGTGATATTGGCCTGTAGTTTTCTTTTTTTGTGGGATCTTTGTCAGGTTTTGGTATTAGGGTGATGGTGGCCTCATAGAATGAGTTTGGAAGTTTACCATCCTCTGCAATTTTCTGGAAGAGTTTGAGCAGGATAGGTGTTAGCTCTTCTCTAAATTTTTGGTAGAATTCAGCTGTGAAGCCGTCTGGACCTGGGCTTTTGTTTGCTGGAAGATTTTTGATTACAGTTTCAATTTCCGTGCTTGTGATGGGTCTGTTAAGATTTTCTATTTCTTCCTGATCGAGTTTTGGAAAGTTGTACTTTTCTAAGAATTTGTCCATTTCTTCCTCGTTGTCCATTTTATTGGCATATAATTGTTGATAGTAGTCTCTTATGATCCTTTGTATTTCTGTGTTGTCTGTTGTGATCTCTCCATTTTCATTTCTAATTTTATTGATTTGATTTTTCTCCCTTTGTTTCTTGATGAGTCTGGCTAATGGTTTGTCAATTTTATTTATCCTTTCAAAGAACCAGCTTTTGGTTTTGTTGATTTTTGCTATGGTCTCTTTTGTTTCTTTTGCATTTATTTCTGCTCTAATTTTTAAGATTTCTTTCCTTCTACTAACCCTGGGGTTCTTCATTTCTTCCTTTTCAAGTTGCTTTAGCTGTAGAGTTAGGTTATTTATTTGACTTTTTTCTTGTTTCTTGAGGTGTGCCTGTATTGCTATGAACTTTCCCCTTAGGACTGCTTTTACCGTGTCCCACAGGTTTTGGGTTGTTGTGTTTTCATTTTCATTCGTTTCTATGCAAATTTTGATTTCTTTTTTGATTTCTTCTGTGATTTGTTGGTTATTCAGCAGCGTGTTGTTCAGCCTCCATATGTTGGATTTTTTAATAGTTTTTCTCCTGTAATTGAGATCTAATCTTACTGCATTGTGGTCAGAAAAGATGCTTGGAATGATTTCTATTTTTTTGAATTTACCAAGGCTAGCTTTATGGCCCAGGATGTGATCTATCCTGGAGAAGGTTCCATGTGCGCTTGAGAAGAAGGTGAAATTCATTGTTTTGGGATGAAATGTCCTATAGATATCAATTAGGTCTAACTGGTCTATTGTATCATTTAAAGTTTGTGTTTCCTTGTTAATTTTCTGTTTAGTTGATCTATCCATAGGTGTGAGTGGGGTATTAAAGTCTCCCACTATTATTGTGTTATTGTTAATTTCTTCTTTCATACTTGTTAGCATTTGTCTTACATACTGCGGTGCTCCCGTGTTGGGTGCATATATATTTATAATTGTTATATCTTCTTCTTGGATTGATCCTTTGATCATTATGTAGTGACCATCTTTGTCTCTTTTCACAGTCTTTGTTTTAAAGTCTATTTTATCTGATATGAGTATTGCTACTCCTGCTTTCTTTTGGTCCCTATTTGCATGGAAAATCTTTTTCCAGCCCTTCACTTTCAGTCTGTATGTGTCCCCTGTTTTGAGGTGGGTCTCTTGTAGACAACATATGCAGGGGTCTTGTTTTTGTATCCATTCAGCCAGTCTTTGTCTTTTGGTTGGGGCATTCAACCCATTTACGTTTAAGGTAATTACTGATAAGTATGACCCCGTTGCCATTTACTTTATTGTTTTGGGTTCGAATTTATACACAATTTTTGTGTTTCCTGTCTAGAGAATATCCTTTAGTATTTGTTGGAGAGCTGGTTTGGTGGTGCAGAATTCTCTCAGCTTTTGCTTGTCTGAAAAGCTTTTGATTTCTCCTTCATACTTGAATGAGATCCTTGCTGGGTACAATAATCTGGGCTGTAGGTTATTTTCTTTCATCATTTTAAGTATGTCTTGCCATTCCCTCCTGGCTTGAAGAGTTTCTATTGAAAGATCAGCTGTTATCCTTATGGGAATTCCCTTGTGTGTTATTTGTTGTTTTTCCCTTGCTGCTTTTAATATTTGTTCTTTGTGTTTGATCTTTGTTAATTTGATTACTATGTGTCTTGGGGTGTTTCGCCTTGGGTTTATCCTGTTTGGGACTCTCTGGGTTTCTTGGACTTGGGTGATTATTTCCTTCCCCATTTTAGGGAAGTTTTCAACTATTATCTCCTCAAGTATTTTCTCATGGTCTTTCTTTTTGTCTTCTTCTTCTGGGACCCCTATGATTCGAATGTTGTAGCGTTTAATATTGTCCTGGAGGTCTCTGAGATTGTCCTCATTTCTTTTAATTCGTTTTTCTTTTATCCTCTCTGATTCATTTATTTCTACCATTCTATCTTCTAATTCACTAATCCTATCTTCTGCCTCTGTTATTCTACTATTTGTTGCCTCCAGAGTGTTTTTAATTTCACTTATTGCATTATTCATTATATATTGACTCTTTTTTATTTCTTCTAGGTCCTTGTTAAACCTTTCTTGCATCTTCTCAATCCTTGCCTCCAGGCTATTTATCTGTGATTCCATTTTGATTTCAAGATTTTGGATCAATTTCACTATCATTATTCGGAATTCTTTATCAGGTAGATTCCCTATCTCTTCCTCTTTTGTTTGGTTTGGTGGGCATTTATCCTGTTCCTTTATCTGCTGGCTATTCCTCTGTCTCTTCATCTTGTTTAAATTGCTGAGTTTGGGGTGTCCTTTCTGTATTCTGGCAGTTTGTGGAGTTCTCTTTATTGTGGCGTTTCCTCTCTGTGTGTGGGTTTGTACAGGTGGCTTGTCAAGGTTTCCTGGTTAGGGAAGCTTGTGTCGATGTTCTGGTGGATCGAGCTGTATTTCTTCTCTCTGGAGTGTAATGAAATGTCCAGTAATGAGTTATGAGATGTCTATGGTTTTGGGGTGACTTTGGGCAGCCTGTATCTTGAAGCTCAGGGCTGTGTTCCTTTGTTGCTGGAGAATTTGCTTGTTATGTCTTTCCCTGGAACTTGTTGGCCCTTGTGTGGTGCTTGGTTTCAGTGTCGGTATGGAGGCGTTTGATGAGCTCCTGTCAATTAATGTTCCTTGGAGTCAGGAGTTCCCTGGAGTCAGGGATTGGACTTAAGCCTCCTACTTCCAGTTATCGGTCTTAATTTTACAGTAGTTTCAAAACTTCTCCTTCTATACAGCACCACTGATAAAACATCTACGTTAAAGATGAAAAGTTTCTCTACTGTGAGGGTCACTCAGAGAGGTTCACAGCGTTACATGGAGAAGAGAAGAGGGAGGAGGGAGTTAGAGGTGACCCAAATGAGATGGGGTGGAATCAATAGTGGAGAGAGTGGGCTAGCCAGTAGTCACTTCCTTATGTGCACTCCACAACTGGACCACTCAGAGATGTTCACGGAGTTATACAGGGAAGAGAAGAAGGAGGCAGGAGACAGAGGTGGCCAGAAGGATAAAAGGGGGAAATGAAAAGGAGGGAGACAGATCCAGCCAGTAATCAGTTCCTTAAGTGTTCTCCACCGTCTGGAACACACAGAAATTCACAGAGTTGGGTAGAGTAGAGAGGGGTTAGGGAGGAGATACAGGTGACCTGGTGGAGAAAATGGAGAGTCCAAAGGGAGAGAGAGCAGTCAAGCCAGTAATCTCGTACACTAGTGAAAAATGGGTCCTGAAGATTGGGTTCTTAAAGGTACAAAATTGGTAACAAATACATAAAAACAAAAATTAGAAATCTAGAGTAGAGTTTGGAATTTCAAAAATGCGATGTTAATGAAAAGGAGAAGGAAAAGAAAGAGAGAAAAAACGAACAAAGAAAAACAAACAAGGTCGTGAAAGTAATAAAGAAACTACAGGTACAAAATTGATAACTAATACCAAACAGCAAAAATTAAAAATCTAGAGTAGAGTTTGGAATTTCAAAAATACAACGTTAAAAAAAAAAAAAAGAAGAAGAAAAATAAAGAGAGAAAACAAACAAACCAACAAAAACAATGTCGCAAAAATTATAAAGAAAAGACAGGTACAAAATTGATATCAAATACCAAAAAGCATAAATTAAAAATCTTGAGTAGAGTTTGGAATTGCAGATATACGATGTTATATAAAAGAAGAAGAGAAAGAAACAGAGGAAAAAAAAAGTCACAGCAATTATGAAAAAAACTATAGGTACAAAATTGATAACATATATCAAAAGGCTAAAATTAAAAATCTAGAGTAGAGTTTGGAATTTCAAAAATACAATGTTAAAGAAAAGAAGAAAAAGAAAAAAGAAAAAAAAAACAAAAAACCACGGTCAAAAAATTATAAAATATATATATGAAGTTTGCTGAAGAAGAAAAAAAAAAAAAATAGGGTCTTTTTTTTTTTTTTTTGCAAAGTAATAGTTATAAAAGTGAAAATTAAAGGACAATAGAGGACTTAAAAAAATTTTTTTTTAATTAAAAAAAAAAGAAAGAAAGAAAGATTGATCGTAAAAATAGTAAAAATATATCTAGGTCTTTCTCTGGTTTTGTTGTGAGTATTGTGGGTTCAGTTCATTTTTGGCAGTTCCTTAGTCCGACTTATATTTCTCAAGATCTATAGGCCCCTTCCTATGTAATCCGTAGTAACCACAGGGTTTTAATCTATGGCCTGTAGCTTCCAAGGCGTTTCCCTCTGTTATAGCTTCTTCTGTTTGCTGGTCTCTTCAGTGTCTGGTTCCCGCCCTGACACAAAGGGGATGGTTGAGGACACTATTTTTTTTTTTTTTTTTTTTTTTTTAATTTAGGCTCACTTGTTCAGCCGCGCTGTGGGGAGGGAGAGAGGGATGCTGCAAACAGATAACACTGGCGTGTGCTCGCAGTGCCTCAGCCACACTGGGTCTGCCCCCGCTCACGGCGCGTGTAGCCTCCCTGCCCACACTGCTTGGGCTCTAGGTTGTTCCGCCAGGAACAATCAGAGGCCGGCCCTGGGCTGAGCTCCCAGGTCCAAGCCGCTCAGGTTCAGGCACTCGGGTAGTCCTCAGAGGCGCAGACTCGGTTGGGCCTGCGTTTTGTGTTCTTCCCAGGTCGAGCAGCTCAGGTGATGAGGTGTTTGGCGGGCGCCAATGCTGCGACTTATCGCCTCCCCGCCACTCAGTTATCTGGGTGTAAAACCGGCGCACCTTCTCAGGCAGATGTTGACCGTCCAGACCCCCAAGAAGTTTTAGTTAGCAAAGAAGCCTGCTTACAGTTTTATAGATAGTGTCTCTCTGGGGCTGCGATTGCCCCCTTCCGGCTCTGGCTGCCTGTCACCGGAGGGGGAAGGTCTGCAGCCGGCTATCTCTGTTCAGTCCTTTGTTCTGTGCGCGGGCCTGGCGGTGTCTTAGGTTAGGGCTGGCTTTTCGCGTGGTAGATATCCCACAGTCTGGTTTGCTAGCCCAAATTATTTCACTCAGATAGCGCTCAGGACATTCGGCCCGATTCTTACTCTAGGGGACACAGCCCGTGCCGCACTTCCCTGCCCAGCCCCGGCTTGCTAATGCCGTGTGCAGGCGTCTGCGCTGCTTCTCCGCTGGGGGAGTTACCGTAGGGCTCACAATCCGCGATTTTTAATTGTTTATTTTTTTTTCCCCTCCCTTTTATGTTGCCCTCTGTGCTTCCAAAGCTCGGCACAGATTCGGCAGTGAGAGGGTTTCCTGGTGTTTGGAAACTTCTCTCTTTTTAAGACTCCCTTCCCGGGACGGAACTCCGTCCCTCCCTCTTTTGTCTCTTTTTTTGTCTTTTATATTTTTTCCTACCTCCTTTCGAAGAGTTGGGCTGCTTTTCTGGGTGCCTGATGTCCTCTGCCGGCATTCAGAAGTTGTTTTGTGGAATTTACTCGACGTTTAAATGCTCTTTTGATGAATTTGTGGGGGAGAAAGTGTTCTCCCCGTCCTACTCCTCCGCCATCTTGGCTCCTCCCTCTGGAATTTTTAAAGTTTTTATTGAAGTATAGTTGCTTCATAATATTGTGTTAGTTGCTACTGTGCAGTAAAGTGAATCAGCTATACAAATACATATATCCTCTCTTTTTTGGATTTCCTTCCCATTTAGGTTACCACAGAGCACTGAGTACAGTTTCCTGAGCTATACAGTAGGCTCTCATTTGTTATCTATTTTATACATAGTATGTATATGCCAGTCCCAACCTCCCAATTCATCCCATCCTCCTTTCCCCCTTGATACCTATCTATGTATTTGTTCTCTACATCTGTGTCACTATTTCTGCTTTATAAATAAATCATCTATGGAAATTCTTTCTAATTCCACATATATACATTAATATATGATATTTTTCTTTTTTTGACTTAATTCACTCTGTATAAAAGTCTCTAGGTCCATCCACATCTCTACAAATGACCCAATTTCATTCCTTTATATGACTGAATAATATTCCATTGTATATATGTACCACTTCTTCTTTACCCATTTCTCTGTTGATGGACATTTAGGTTGTTTCCATATCCTGGTTATTGTAAATGGTGCTGCAGTGAACACAGGGGTGTGTGTGTCTTTTTGAAATATGGTTTTCTATGGGTAACTGCACAGTAGTGGATTGCTGGGTCACATTTTAGTTCTATTTTTAGTTTTTTAAGGAATATTTATACTGTTCTCCCAGAGAAGGCAATGGCACCCCACTCCAGTACTCTTGCCTGGAAAATCCCATGGACAGAGAAGCCTGGAAGGCTGCAATCCGTGGGGTCGCTAAGAGCTGGACAAGACTGAGAGACTTCACTTTCACTTTTCACTTTCTCTCATGCATTGGAGAAGGAAATGGCAACCCACTCCAGTGTTCTTGCCTGGAGAATCTCAGGGACGGTGGAGCCTGATGGGCTGCCGTCTATGGGGTCACACAGAGTCGGACATGACTGAAGCGACTTAGCAGCAGCAGCAGCAGCATACTGTTCTCCTTATGACTGTATCAATTTACAATCCCACCAACAGTGCAAGGGGTTTCCCTTTTCTCCATACCCTCTCAAGCATTCATTGCTTATATGAACTAGCTAGAATTTTCATTATAACTGTTTTTCATTTTTGTCTTATACAATAAAAATCATTTACACTAGTAGCTTTACTTTTTCCTTTACTAATTTGGTTGACAGATAATCTTAGGACCCAAATCATATTCCTTAAGAATATTGAAAATAGTGCTGTAATACCATGTAGCAATACCAGGCTGCTACTGGGAACTCTGACATCCATCTGCCTTTATTAATAACATATCTGTAAATAACCAAGACTGTTCATTTGCTTAATATTCAAACTCCTTACTGTCTATTCTACAAATAGGAGAGTATTTCCAGGATCTAGGAAACAGAGTTGTTTCTGTTGTTGTTAACTTCATACAACATTTGATCTAAATTTTCATTATGGACAATCAGGCCTACTACAGCTCTGGGAAATAGTCTATTTTTTTTCTTTGATAATTTCTGAAATTATCAGAAATTTCATGTAATTTTTCTGACCATATTAGTCACATGTCAGCGGCATTTTGAATCTAGCCTACCTGTCTCCTTAAAAAGCTTTATAGCTCTGCACAGGCCTTTCCATTTCTTTATCCTTTGAAGTTAAAGTCTTAAAAAATTTAACTCACTTGAACATTCTAGCACAGAAGTTGAATTTTCATGTGTATTCACACAAATAGTGAGAAAGAAAGAGTACTTCAACTGGAAACTAAGAAGTAAAGAGAGTCAAATGATACATCATCATGTTCAGGCCAACAGAAATGGCAAATTTATTTTTTACACTCCCAACTTTTCTCCACTAAAAACTGTTTTCCTAGAAGAGAGTTTTTTGTTTTTTTTTTTTAATGTGATTTACCACTTGGCAGCATTTGTAAAATGAAAGTTGAAGTGTTTATAAAAACCATAGTTCCTGAGCAATAAGGCAGACCCTCCATGTCAGATTCTCTGTGAGTGGGGCTGAGAATCCACATTTTTAAGATGTCCTCAGGTAAACGTTATGCAATATAAAGTCTGAGGACAACTACTTTGAAAGATTAATTCATGTTTTAAACTTTACATTAGTTTAAAACCAAGTCAAATTCAATCGGTCAGAAGAGTGCTGCTGCTGCTGCTGCTAGGTCGCTTTAGTCGTGTCCGACTCTGTGCGACTTCAGAGATGGCAGCCCACCAGGCTCCCCTGTCCCTGGGATTCTCCAGGCAAGAACACTGGAGTGGGTTGCCATTTCCTTCTCCAATGCATGAGAGTGAAAAGTGAAAGTGAAGTCGCAGAGTCACATCCAACTCTCAGCGACCCCATGGACTGCAGCCTATGAAGCTCCTCCATCCATGGATTCTCCAGGCAAAAGTACTGGAGTGGGGTGCCATTGCGTTCTCCATGTCTGAAGAGTGAGGACATTACAATCCTTAACACCTGCATTAATTTACTGCAATTTCTGCCTTTTTTGAATAGATTCCTGCCTTCTTTAAATCTATCTCAATATTTCGGCATGCAAATAGACCAAAACTATACACTTCCCTGGTGACTCAAACGGTAAAGAAACTGCCTGAAATGCAGGAGACCTGGGTTTGGAAGACTCCCTGGAGAAGGGAACAGCAACCCACTCCAGTATTCTTGCCTGGAGAATTCCATGGACAGAGGAGCCTGGCAGGCTACAGCCTATAGGTCACTAAGAGTAGGACAAAACTAAGAGATTAACATTTCATTTCATTTTCATGTGATAAGCAAGGTAGAGAAACCATTGATAAAATCTTTCTAGCCCCACGAAGAATGGGTAAATAATCTACCTCTAGCCCAAAAGTCCTGAACTGTAGGCAAAAGGAAAGCAGACAAGAACTAAAAGAATCTTTTCTTCTCTTCATCCTTCTTCCTATTACACATATCTCTACTTCTCTTTTATTGACACAACACCAGTGTCTGCGCTGAGGCACATAAAGCTACAAAGAATGACTCATTGACATTAGACTATCAGAACAAGTGCCTTATACACAAGTGCTTGAATATACACACTATTTTATATGTATTTTTCTTAGAGAATAAGTCAGTGTAAGACAAAATAGGATCTTCAACAATGATGTAGTCCTATGACTATTGCTATTACTAGATCCTTGCTAGGACTGACAAACTTGAGTTTTATGTGACTTCAAAGGATTTCTTCCCAAACACTCTAGTTGGAGGTGGAAAGGAGGGATCCTGGTATACAACTTAACTGTAAAACTGATTTACTCCTGAGGAAAATACTACTGTTTTCTGGACCTACATACACCTAGTAAAGGCCTCTGCATTCATCTTCAGCAGATATCATTTTATTAGGTTACAGTAGATACCAAGGATTCAGTCTTTAGCAAGAATTAAATATATGGATTGATTTCCACATTACTCTTTCTGTAGTCAATATAAAATCTTACTTTTACCATGCTGCTTGGTGGTCAAAGGTTGTGTCCATTGGGGTGTAAACCAATGTTCTCAAATCACAGGCAGATCATCTCCTAATGTGGGAATATATCCATAGTGTGCCAGTTCCCTTCAGGGAAGGTAATCTTGAAAAATATCTTCTGACACATTCAACTCCTACCCAACACTCAGCACAGTTACTTGTGCAGAATGAAGAATGACAGGAGCCTGACAGTGTAACAGGACAGACCGACTCCCCAGCTTTCCAGTGTCACAACAATATCTGTCCAAATCTGAACTAGATCGTCCAGTGGAGACAATCATTGAGAAGTCTACACTCCTCCCTATGTGCCTTTGTCTGTGCTCTCGAACTGACAGCTTTGAGAATTCTCGGTCAGTAGGCTTAGTCTTAAAGACTTAGAAGGAAAAAGCAGCAAGAGCTACTGTCCTACATTTTTTGTTCTTTCCTATCCTATATGGAGGTCAATGACTATGGCATTTCAAATGCTGAAGAGGCCTTCTTTGGGTTACAATCTCCCACATCTCCTAAAGGAAAGCATCTCCCCATTTTGAGACAACAAGAAAATAAGAGAATTGCTAAAACATTAGCAGAAAAGACACACAGCATCTCCATTAACTTTCAATCTATACCAAAATGTTAAAAGTTATTTTCCTTGTTGCAGCAATTTCCATATAGCTATTTCCTATTATTTCCTAATTGGAAATTGGAAATTTCCAAATTGCTATTTCCTAATATTGCCTATCATCTCATGGCAGAAGCTTCAGGAGATGGGAAGTCACTTCTGAAAGAAAACCTACAGGATCAGCGTTCCTGTCTGCAGTTGTGGTATGTAGTTTCTAGTTAAAGTAAAAATCAAACAAACAAAAAAGAATCTTGGCCTTAATTTAGACCCTTCAGTCTTGATCTTTCCTTTCATTCTCCTATGTATGTAAGCTTCCCAATCTTTATTGGACTTGACATATTATCATTAAACCTTATATTTATTCTCCCTGGAGTGGTGAGTCTGACATTCTACTTTCAGTCTTCATGGTCTCCAGGAGATTGGAACCTGCTTCTACCTTGGGGAGCTTCTCTTTTTCCTACATTCCCATTCTTGGTCCCATAGGATCCTCTAGTCCTTGGAATTTATTCATCCCATTCAAACAGCCTTTTCTCTTTTCATGATGCTTTCCCTGATACTCTTGCCACTTTTTAGGTTACTTTAGTTCATAGGCCAATCTTAACTGAATATCATCTCTTAAAATTTGCCTCTACCACCTGGAATAGGTATAGGCACCAAATGAATTCCATGTACAGAATAGCTCAGTTATAATCCTAAACCACCTAAACTCCAAGTCCCTTTGGTCAACTAAAAGGATATCTTGAAGGTTATATGTATCTCCATATAACAGCCATCTTACTTGTTTGGATGGCATACACTCCCCGGGCTATGCTACTCTCTTAATTCCTTTCTATACTCTACCTTGATGCACTGAAAAATTTCCTGAAACCTAATCTGCATATGTATTCCTTCCAAGTTCTCTGGTTTAAGTCTTAAAGTCTCCACTAACAGTTCCTCTCTCCAGATTTTCCTAAACTGTGAAGCATGCTCTTATAAGTCAGAGAATCTGATTCTCCTTTGGCTAGGTGGTGGCAAACTCCTTTAGAGCCTCATCCCCTTCAGTGGGATTTGCCTCATTGAGTCTCACATCCCTCTGGGCACTGAGACTGTGGTTCCAACAGAGACTTTAGAAAAATCGAAAGATGGGACATGTTAACATTTATTGAGCTCTTAGTATATGTCAAACACTGGACTGAGGACTTCACATACTTTACCTCTTGGCACGCAGGTGAGGGTAGCTCCATGATTCAAGGCCTACCTAATGACCTCCCTTTGCTGCTAAACAATAGAATGTAGCATAGATGAAGGAATTTTCAGATAAAATTAAGGACCCAAATCAATTGATTTTGCTTTAACCAAAAGGAAGATTATCCTGGATAGGCTCAACTTAATCAAGCAAAAGGCCTTAAAGAGAGACTCAGCCCTTCTTTAGAGATAATTTTCCCTCCTGCTGACTTACAAAAGTAAGCTATCATGTTAAAGGAAGGCCTATGGAAAAGATAATGTGACCAGGAACTGTGAACAGTCCTAAAATCACAAGAAAATTAATTCTGTCAATATGTATAAGCTAAGAGCAGCTTTTCTAGTTGAAACTCTAGATGAAAAATACAGCTCAGTCAACACCTGGAGTGCTGCCTTATAAAACCGCAAATATAGCACCCAGCTAAGTCATGCCAGACTCCTGACAGAAACTGGGATATATCTGTGTTTTGAGATGCTAAGTTTGTGGTAATCCATTATAAAACAATATAAAAATAAAACAGATTTTGATGCCTAGAAATGGTACCTAAAAACTTGGAAATAGCTTTGAAATCAGTCAAGTGAGCAGAGACGAGAAGAACTTTGAGAGAAAGCCTATATGTTTTCAACACACTGTTGGTAGAAATCTAATCTTTAAGTATGCCACAGTGAGAGTCAGAAGAAATTGAGGACCATGTTATTAGAGACAGAAGGAGGAAGATTCTTGTTACAAAGTGATAAAAAAAAACTTAGCAAAATTATATCCTGGAATTATGTTCAAGAAAATACTTAAAAGCTGGTTTTATACTTAGGGAGACTTCCAAGAAAAGTGTTAAAATGACTCTTGAATTCTTTTTTCTATTTATGATAATATGTGAGAGGAGAATGATAAATTGAGTAAAAAACAGTTAAACAAAATGAAATCAAGACTTTACGATTTTGAAATTTCTCACCATCTGTAAGAATTAAAGAGATTCACAGTCTTAATCTCTGTTAAGTATGATTGTACAACTTTTCCCTAAAACTTCAGAAAGATTAAAAGGTGAAGGAATCAGGCACAAAAATAGGTCTTCCCATCATTTTAAGGATAAAGGTTTCTTATAAAACTAGAAATAAAACTACCATATGACCAACAATCCTACTAGAGGGCTATATATACCCTGAGAAAACTGTAATTGAAAGAGACACCCGTACCCCAATGTTCACGGCACCACTATTTATAATGGCTAGGACATGGAATTTGTATGCAGGTCAGAAGCAACAGTTAGAACTGGACATGGAACAACAGACTGGTTCCAAATAGGAAAAGGAGTATGTCAAGGCTGTATATTGTCACCCTGTTTGTTTAACTTATATGCAGAGTACATCATGAGAAACACTGGACTGGAAGAAACACAAACTGGAATCAAGATTGCCGGGAGAAATATCAGTAACCTCAGATATACAGATGACACCACCCTTATGGCAGAAAGTGAAGAGGAACTCAAAAGCCTCTTGATGAAAGTGCAAGTGGAGAGTGAAAAAGTTGGCTTAAAGCTCAACATTCAGAAAACGAAGATCATGGAATCCAGTCCCACGACTTCATGGGAAATAGATGGGGAAACAGTGGAAACAGTGTCAGACTTTATTTTTCTGGGCTCCAAAATCACTACAGATGGTGACTGCAGCCATGAAATTAAACGACGCTTACTCCTTGGAAGGAAAGTTAACACCAACCTAGATAGCATATTGAAAAGCAGAGACATTACTTTGCCAACAAAGCTTCGTCTAGTCAAGGCTATGGTTTTTCCTGTGGTCATGTATGGATGTGAGAGTTGGACTGTGAAGAAGGCTGAGCGCCGAAGAATTGATGCTTTTGAACTGTGGTATTGGAGAAGACTCTTGAGAGTCCCTTGGATGGCAAGGAGATCCAACCAGTCCATTCTGAAGGAGATTAGCCCTGGGATTTCTTTGGAAGGAATGATGCTAAAGCTGAAACTCTAGTACTTTGGCCACCTCGTGCGAAGAGTTGACTCATTGGAAAAGACTCTGATGCTGGGAGGGATTGGGGGCAGGAGGAGGAGGGGATGACAGAGGATGAGATGGCTGGATGGCATCATCAACTTGATGGACATGAGTTTGAGTGGACTCCAGGAGTTGGTGATGGACAGAGAGGCCTGGCATGCTGCAGTCCTTGGGGTTGCAGAGTCGGACACATCTGAACAACTGTCCTGAACTGAATGGAAACAGTGACACAGAGAACAGATTTGTGGACACAGTAGGGGAAGGAGACGTTGAGATGAATTCAGAGAGTAACAGGGAAATACACATTACCATATGTAAAATAGATAGCCAGTGGGAATTTGCTATATGTTGCAGGGAGCTCAACCCACTGCTCTGACAACCTAGAGGGGTGGGATGATAGGTTGGAGGGAGGTTCAAGAGGGAGGAGACATATGTATACTTGGCTGATTCATGTTGATATATGGCAGAAACCAACACAATACTGTAAAGCAATTATCCTCCAATTAATAATAATAATTAAATAAAAATCATTTTAGCCACACCCTCCCCAAAAAAGAGGATAAGGGTTTGCCTCACAGATATCAACCAAACTAGAAGTCCTCTAGGGAGCTTAAGGTACGGTACTGTTTCCTACTATTTCAGCAGGAGGGCAAGGCTTAGAGGGTTTGTCTGGCAAAGATCTATAAATGTGGCTTTTGCCTAGGGGAGTAAATCCCACTGACATTTACAGAAGATCCACAAAGTTCTTGACAAAATCTGTTCAGCAGAAACACTACTAAGCTGATGTTGGAGAGAGTGTCTGTTTATGTCTGTCAGATGTAGCTGGTTTAGAGTATTGTTCAATTTCCCTGTTTGCCACTGGTCTTCTGTCTGTTTCTCCATATGGGAAGTACAGCATTGAAATCTCCAACTATTATTTTAGAACTGTATATTTCTGGTTTCTCTTCTCAATTTTTGCCTCCTATGTGTTAGAGTTCTGTTTTTAGGTTCCTAGGTTTATATCTTCCCGATGGGTTCACATTTTAATCAATATTTAGTGTTCCTCCTTGCCTCTTGTAACAATTTTTGACTGAGTCTATCTTATCTGATCTTAGCACTGATATCTCAGTTCTCTTTTAGTAACTATTTTCCTGGACTGTCCTTTCCATTCTTTTACTTTTGACCTATTTGTCTTGGATATGAAATGAGTCTTTTCTAGACAGCATGTAATAGCATTTGCTTTTTAATGTATTTTGAGAATATTTACCTTCTAATAGAAGAGTTTAATCCATTTGTAAATACTGATAATTAAACATTTTTTCTTTGTCTTTCATATGTTTCATATCTTGTTTTTTCCTCAATGTCACCATTAACTGCATTATTTTGCGTTTGTATTTTTGTAGTGTATGATTTTGATTCCTAATTTATTTTTCTGTATATTTAAATTTATTTTAGCATTGGTTGTGCTAGAGCTTACAATTAACCTCACAAACATGTAACAATCTATTTTGAATTAATATCATATGAACTTCCATAGGTATGTAAAAATTCTGATTATACATTTCTCCATCCCTCCCCCCTTTATGTTACTGTGTCACAAATTACATCTTTCTACTTTGTGTGCCCATTTAACACAGGCTTATCATTATCATTTTATGATTTGTCTTTTTGATCAAACTGGGAAAGAAAAAGGAGTCACAAATGAAAAATAAACTAATACTGGCTTATATATTCCTTCACCTGTGTTATTTCTTCCTGTGGCTTCAAGCTTACTGTCTGGTGTCCTTCCATTTCCACCTGAAGGACTCTTTTTAGCATTTCCTATAGGACACATGTAGCATCACCAACTCAATGAACATGAATTTGAGCAAACTCCAGGAGATAGTGAAGGACATGGAAACCTGACAAGCCACAGTCCACAGGATCACAAACAGTTGGACACAACTCAGCGACTGAACAAACAGCACACATCTACTAGTGATGAATTCCCTCAGCATTTGTTAATCTGGGAATGTCTTAACGTCTCCTTTATTTTTGAATGATAGTTTTGCCAGGTATAGAGTTATTGGCTTTTTCTTTCTTTAAGTGCTTTAAATATGTCATCGTGCTGCCTTCTGGCCTCCATGGTTTCTGCTAAGATGTCCAGTCTTTTTCTTAATGAGTCTCCCTTAAATAGGACATACAGTTCTCTTTTGCTGCTTTCAAGGTTCTTCCTTTGACTTTTAAAAGTTGTATTAGAACATGTCTCAGGGTGGATCTCTTGTGTTTTTCCTTTCTAAAGTTCACTGAGCTTCTTGAATGTGTAGATTCATGTATTTAATCAAAGTATGACTTGTTGGTCATAGTTTCTTCAAAATTCTTTTACATCCCTTTCTCTCTCTTCTCTCCTTATGGAACTTCCATTATTTGATGTTCTATTATTGACGGTGTCTCACAGATCTCATAGGCTCTCTTCATTTTTGCTCATTCCCTTGTCTTTATGTTCCTCAGACTGGGTAATTTTAAATGACTTGTTTTCAAGTTTTCTGATTTTCAACTCTGACTGTTCAAAGCTGATGTTGAAATTCTTAGTGAATTCATTTCTGATATTGTAATTTTTAACTTAGAATTAGTTTGGTCCCTTTTTATAATCTGCATCTCTTTAGAAGTGTACACTGTTTGAGGAATATCATTCTCCTGGAGTTATACAATTTTGTCCATCATTTCCTTTACTATTTTGAGTATATTTAAGGCAGTTGAATTAAAGGCCTTGCTGAGTAACTTCTATGACTTGATTCCTCATAGATAGCTTCTATTAATTTTTCTGTGACTGGGTCATATTTTCTTGTTTCTTTGCAAGTTTTAATTTTTTGTGGAAAACTGGACACTTTGAATTTTATAAGATAACTCTTGAAATCATAACCTTTCTCATGCTCAGGGCTTGTTATGGTTGGTTCCTATGGGTTTCGTTATGTGTCTAGCACTTTTCTACCTTTTTCTGTAAAAATGTTAATGGTATGCGCTCTCAAAAATGTGTCCTTTATCTTATACCAGTTTATGCGTTTTTTGAGATTTTTTTGCCTGGAGACAAAACAAAAACATACCCAAACAATCCACAGCAAGAAAAAAACATCTCTCTTTGCATACTGGCTCAGTATTTAGCATGCCTTCAATGCTTTGTTGTTCAGTCACTCAGTCATATCCAACTCTTTGCGACCCCATGGACTGCAGCACACCAGGCTTTCCTGTCCATCACCATCTCCCAGAGCTTGCCTAACCTCATGTCCATTGAGTCAGTGGTGCCATCCAACCATCTCACCCTCTGTCGTCCCCTTCTCTTCCTGCCTTCAATCTTTCCCAGAATCAGGGTCTTTTCTAATGAGTCAGCTCTTTGCATTAGATGGCCCAAGTATTGGAGCTTCAGCTTCAGCATCAGTCCTTCTAATAAATGTTCAGGACTGATTTCCTGTAGGATTGTCTGGTTTGATCTCCTTGCAGTCCAAGGGACTCTCAAGAGTCTTCTCCAACACCACAGTTCAAAAGCATTCATTCTTTGGATTCCATCCTACTTTATGGTCCGCCACTCACATCCATTCTTTGGCATTACCTTTCTTTGGGATTTGAATGAAAACTGACTTTTTCCAGTCCTGTGGCCACTGCTGCGTTTTCCAAATTTGCAGGCACATAGAGTGCAGCACTTTCACAATATCATCTTTCAGGATTTGAAATAGCTCAACTGGAATTCCATCACCTCCACTAGCTTTGTTCATAGTGATGCTTTCTAAGGCCCACTTGACTTCACATTCCAGGATGTCTGGCTCTAGGCCAGTGATCACACCATCGTGATTATCTGGGTCGTGAAGCTCTTTTTTGTACAGTTCTTCTGTGTATTCTTGCCACCTCTTCTTAATATCTTCTGCTTCTGTTAGGTCCGTATCATTTCTGTCCTTTATTGGGCCCATCTTGACTCCAGCTTGTGCTTCATCCAGCCCAGCATTTTGTATGATGTACTCTGCATAGAAGTTAAATAAGTAAGGTGACAGTATACAGCCTTGACATACTCCTTTTCCAATTTGGAACCAGTCCATTATTTTATGACCAGTGCTAACTGTTGCTTCTTGACCTGCATATAAGTTTCTCAGGAGACAGGTAAGATGGTCTGGTATTCCCATCACTTTAAGAGTTTTCCACAGTTTGTTGCAATTCACATAATGGATTTAGTATAGTCAGTGAAGCAGAAGTAGCTATTTTTCTGGAATTCTCTGGCTTTTTCTATGATCCAACGGATCTTGGCAATTTCATCTCTGCTTCCTGTGCCTTTTCTAAATCCTTCAATGCTTAACCAGGGCCTTTATACTTCTGCCTTAGCCTTTAGTTTCTGCTTCTCTTGAACCTAAAGATCATTTAGAGGTATAAATCCTACACACAGGGAACTTTTTACTGTTCCACTTCCCCACAAAATATCTCTTCTCAGTCTTTCTTATCAAGTTTTCAACATGTCTATTGTTTACCTCAACCTAAACATCTTCCCCCAGATAGGAGGGGTTGTCTATTTACCTTTCTTGTTTGCAAGGAATGCCCTCCACTTGGCTCCATTCTGATGGAGCTCTGTGCTGCACAAAAGAAAAACCAAACTGCCTTTCTTCAGTCTTTCAGCTAACCCCCAGAATGCTCCAAGTAGACAAACACAATCTTTGAGATCAGGGTCTGCTCTTCTCTCTTTGAAAGCAGGGAGAAACCTCTCACAATGAGAATGGGGCCTGTATCTTCAGGACTCTCTCAAGTAGGGGTGGAAGCTGGCCCAAAGGCAAGTAAAAGTGCCACAACACTCCCCTCCCATTTGTAAGTTGCCTTTTTCTAGATCAGCACACATAAACCTTCAATTGTTTCCCAGATTTTCAACAAAGTCGATTCTTATCTTTTTTCCTCATTTATTGTTTCAATAGAAGGATGGACCCCTGGAGTTACTTATCCCTTTATATTTGAAGATGTGCTCCCATGTAATTTACTTTTCATAATGGTTGTGCTTAATAACTGTCTTACAAAATCTTGAACATTTAACAATTTTCTCATGAGACAGTATAGGCTGGTTCCAGGATACCATAAAATATGGTCACTGAAGGCATAACAGATGTTTACAGAGGTTTCTGAGAAGGCACTAAGAGGGAATCTATAAGAAAAGTTTCCCAAATCAGTCAAGAATTGAAGGCCTATGACTGAGATTTTATTCCTCCCTGAAAATGTTCTTGTATGCTCTTCTAACCATTTTATCACTTATTCTTGTCCCCTACACATACCACACTTCTAATCTCAATGAGACTTTCTCACAACACAGACCCTTACTTGCTCTAGCTCTCAGTTGTCAGAACTGCTGAAGATTTTAGGCTGCTTTCAGCAGGCAAAGTAATAAAATATTGCAGTATCATAAGATAATATTCTCAATCAAGCCTTTGTAGAAGAAAATGTATGAACCAAAATTTCATAGGCTGTGTTATTATTTTAATCATTATAGTTATAACTAGGATCATAGGATATAAAAACCATACTGAAATGTTTATTTCCAAACTAAACTTCTTTTGCAAGAATGAAGTTGAGACAGAATCTATACTACAATGCAATATTTCCTTATGTGGAAAAGTTTTCTATCCTTGCCAAGGCACTGTTGAATTAAAAGAAAAGAAAAGAAAAACTGTTGTTTCTGGAAAATGAGAGAAAGAGAAATAAAATTGAAAGCATTTCTACAACAGTGGGTAGAAGCAAAGCAGGGCCTCACTTTGACAGCTGGGTAATGAATAGGGCTCATATGTGTGATGTTCCACCCAGGGGCACTCACACACAGACACATACAAGATAAGCCACCTTATAATCAGTAGTCCTCTTCTTATTATAATACTATATTTATTATAACATTGTAATAACATTATAATTAATATTATATGGTTATATATCTATTATATTATATCAATTTATGTATGAATTATCTGTCTCCTCACTCTGGGTGAGCAAGGGCATTTCTGTCTTCTTCAGCGAGCAATCTATAGAAACTAGAACATTACTGGCAAAAGACCAGTATTGGTAGACGCTGAAATAAATGTAGGGCATCCTTAGTTTGGGCTTCCCTGCTGGTTCAGATGGTAAAGAATCTGCCTGCAATGTGGGAGACCGGGGTTCAATCGCTGGGTTGGGAAGATTCCCTGGAGGAGGGCATGGTAACCCTCCTCCAGTATTCTTGCCTAGAGAATCCCCATGGACAAAGGAGCCTGGTGGGCTACAGTCCATGGCTTCACAAAGAGTTGGGAGTGACTAAGCCCATTCATGTTTGATGATTCAAAGAGTAAAGAATAGCCTACAGTGTAGGAAACCCAGATTCGATCCCTCAGTTGGGAAGATCCCCTGGATAGGAAATGGCTACCCACTGGAGAACTGCCTGGAGAATTTCATGGACAGAGGAGCCTGGGGGACTATAATCCATGGGGTCACAGAGAGTCAGACATGAATAAGTGACTAAGCACAGCACACATACTTACTAAGATACTTACAGCACAGGCATACTTACTAAGATAATGTTTCAAGTTTTTGGAAATATTATAGTGAAAGGAATAAAGAGACTGAGAACTTAAAGAGGAGACAAACTCCAATTTGTATTTATTTAGAATAGGAATGCCTGAGCATGTCTGGGAGCTAATATGAAACAATCAGGGGAACAAGACAGATGCAAAGTAAGAAATAAAGGATAAGTGAGAGGGTAAGGCTCAAAGAAGGTGGATGAACCTTATGCATTCTCTGGAGAAGGGAATGGCAAGCCACCTCAGTATTCTTGCTTTGAGAACCCCATGAACAGTATGAATAAACAAAAGATATGACACTGAAAGACGAACTCCTCAGGTCAGTAGGTGCCCAATAGGCTATTGGAGAAGAATGGAGAACTAACTACAGAAAGAATGAAGAGACGGAGCCAAAGCGAAAACAACTCCCATTCATGGATGTGACTGGTAATGGAAGTAAAGTCCGATGCTGTAAAGAGCAATATTGCATAGGAACCTGGAATCTTAGGTCCATGAATCAAGGTAAATTAGAAGTGGTCAAGCAGCAGATGGCAAGAGTGAACATCAACATTTTAGGAATCAGTGAACTAAAATGGAATGGAATGCATGAATTTAATTCAGATGACCATTCTTCCTCTATTGTGGGCAAGAATCCCTTAGAAGAAATGGAGTCGCTCTCATAGTCAACAAGAGTCCAAAATGCAGTACTTGGGGGAAATCTCAAAAATGACAGAATGATCTCTGTTCTTTTCCAAGGCAAACTATTCAATATCACAGTAATCCAAGTCTATGCCCCAACCAGTAATGCTGAAGAAGCTGAAACTGAACAGTTCTGTGAAGACCTACAAGACCTTCTAGAACTAACACCCAAAAAAAGATGTCTTTTTCATGTTAGGGGACTGGAATACAAAAGTAGGAAGTCAAGAGATACCTGGAGTAACAGACAAATTTGGCCTTGGAGAACAAAATGAAGCAGGCCAAAGGCAAATAGAGTTTTGCCAAGAAAATGCACTGGTCATAGCAAACACCCTCTCCCAACAATACAAGAGAAGACTCTACACATCAGCATTACCAGATGGTCAATACCAAATCAGGTTGATTATATTCCTTGAAGCCAAAGACGGAGAAACTCTATACAGTTAGCAAAAACAAAACTGGGACTTGACTGTGGCACACACCATGAACTCCTATTGCCAAATTCAGACTTAAATTGAAGAAAGCAGGGAAAACTACTAGACCATTCAGGTATAACCTAAGTCAACTCAGTGGAAGTGACAAATAGATTCAAGCGATTAAAACTGATAGAGTGTCTGAAGAACTATGGACGGAGGTTCATGACATTTTACAGGAGACAGGGATCAAGACCATCCCCCCCCCCAAAAAAATGCAAAAAAAGCAAAATTGTTGTCAGAGGAGGCCTTCCAAATAGCTGAGGAAAGAAGAGAAGCTAAAGGTAAAGGAGAAAAGGAAAGATATACCCATTGGAATGCAGAGTTCCAAATAGCAAGGAGAGATAAGAACGCCTTCCTCAGTGATCAATACAAAGAAATAGAGGAAAACAATAGAATGGCAAAGACTAGAGATCTCTTCAAGAAGAGATACAAAAGGAACATTTCATGAAAAGATGGGCACAATAAAAGACAGAAATGGTATGGACCTAACAGAAGAAGAAGATATTCAGAAGAGGTAGCAAGAATACACAGAAGAACTATACTAAAAATATCTTCATGACCCAGATAACCATAATGGTGTGATCACTCACCTAGAGCCAGATATCTTGGAATACAAATTCAAGTAGCCCTTAGGAAGAATCACTACAAACAAAGCTAGAGGAGGTGATGGAATTCCAGTTGAGCTTTTTTCAAATCCGAAAAGATGATGATGTGAAAGCGCTGCACGCAATACGCCAGCAAATTTGGAAAATTCAGCAGTGGCCACAGGACTGGAAAAGGCGAGTTTTCATTCCAATCCCAAAGAATGGCAATGCCAAAGAATGTTCAAGCTCACCTCACACGCTAGCAAAGTAATGCTCAAAATTCTCCAAGCCAGGCTTCAACAGTATATGAACCATGAACTTCCAGATGTTCAAGATAGATTCAGAAAAGGCAGAGGAACCAGAGATTGAATTGCAAAATCTGTTCGATCATAGAAAAAGCAAGAGAATTCCAGAAAAACAGCTACTTCTGCTTCACTGATTATGCCAAAGCCTCTGACTGTGTAGATCACAACAAACTGTGGAACATTCTTCAAGAGATGGGAATACCAGACCTCCTTACCTGTCTCCTGAGAAATCTTTGTGCAGGTCAAGAAGCAACAGTTAGAACAAGACATGTAACAACATACTGGTTCCAAATCGGGAAAGGAGTATGTCAAGGCTGTATATTGTCATCCTGCTTTTTTAACTTTTATGCAGAGTACATCGTGTGAAATGCCAGGCTGGATGAAGCACAAGCTGGAATCAAGATTGCCGGGAGAAATATCAATAACCTCAGACATGCAGATGACACCACTCTTATGGCAGAAAGTGAAGAGGAACTGAAGAGCCCCTTGATGAAAGTGAAGGAGGAGACTGAAAAAGCTGGTTTAAAACTAAGCATTCAAAAAATGAAGACCATGGCATTTGGTCCCACATCTATGGCAAATAGATGGGGAAACAATGGAAACAGTGTAAAACTTTATTTTCTTGGGCTCCAAAGCCACTGCAGATGGTGACTGAATCTATGAAATTATAAGATGCTTGCTTCTTGGAAGAAAAGTTATAACCAACCTAGACAGCATATTAAAAAGCAGAGACATTACTTTGCCGACAAAGGTCCGTTTAGTCAGAGCTATGGTTTTTCCAGTAGTCATGTATGGATGTGAGAATTAGGACTATAAAGAAAGCTGAGAGCCAAAGAATTGATTCTTTTGAACTGTGGTGTTGGAGAAGACTCTTGAGAGTCCTTGGACTGCAAGGAGATCCAACCAGTCAATCCTAAAGGAAATCAGTCCTGAATATTCATTAGACGGACTGATGCTGAAGCTGAAACTCCAATACTTTGGCCATCTGATACGAAGAGCTGACTCATAAGAAAAGACCCTGCTTCTGGGAAAGACCGAAGGCAGGAGGAGAAGGGGTCAACAGAGGATGAGATGGTTGGTTGGCATCACCAACTCAATGGATATTAGTTTGAGCAAGCTCTGGGAGATAGTGATGGACAGGAAAGCCTGGCATGCTGCAGTCCATGGGGTCACAAAGAGTCAGACATGACTGAGTGACTGAACTGAACTGAACTGAGAGAGCAAGGCTCAAAGAAGGTAGATGAACCTTATGTATTCTCTAGAAAATCAAGTACTAAAGGCAATCTAGAGAGGATTAGAGGAACTCCAGTTAAAGTTTTGTTTCTTCCTCCTCCTAGACTACTCATGATTTTCTTCCCTCCAACTGATGCAGAACCTTCTCTGACCATGTCTTTTTCATACCTATAATCCCATTTTCAATCAGAACACCTGATACATAGTCTATGGTATATACATGAGTTTGAACAGGATGGAAAAATTTGAGAATATGATGTCTGATTGTAGTGAGCTAAAGAGACACAGAAGTCAAAGGGAACTATTTGGAACCTGAGACACTGGAAAAATTAGAGTGGGATGAATGTGATGGGAAAACAAACAGAGGAAGAGGTTTGGAAATCTGGCAATAAGTGCAAATAGGGACATCATTTTTTGATCCACCTTCATGGGGAGTCCTGTCTGCTGAAGACCACATCTCTGTCTTAGGCAGATCTCTAAATCGGCTCTCCAAATACATATCTTCATGCCCTCACCCCAGGTATTCAACTGTCTTCTCTCCTTTCAACTGTCCACAAACAATACCCAAATATGTGTCTGTCCTCTGTCCAGATAAGCAGTTTGTTTGTGCCAAGCCTAGAAGTTTCCCAAAAGTCATTAGAGACACAATGCAAATATGGTGTGAGCAGTTTTAAATGAGGACATTAGGTTGAGTTGTTAATCATATTGTTTGAGTGCTCTTTGTATTTACTGATTTTTTCTTGGTTTGTTTTATCAGGTACAAAATATATGGTAATACTAAATCTTTCAAAAAGTAGTTGTAGATTCAATTTCACCAAGTCTGTAAACTTTGCTTTATTTTTATTGAATTTATTTTTTAGAGCAGTTTCAGGTTTACACAAAAACGAGCAGAAGTTGCAGAGATTTCCCATATACCTCTCGGCCCCACAAATGTGTGATCTCCTGCATTATCAATATCCCCCAACAAAGTGGCACATTTGTTACAGTGATGAACCCACACTGAAATGTCAGAATCACCCAGAGCACATAGTTTATATATGTCTTGCATATTCTATGGGTTTTGAAAAATGCCTAATGAAGTGTAACAAGCTTTTACATATAGAGAATAGGTTCATTGCCCCCCAAATCCCCTGTGCTCCTCCTTCTCATCCTTTACTTGTAACCACTCATCTTCGCACTTTCACTATAGTTTTGTTTTTTCCAGAATATATTACAGTTGGAATCACGGCCTTTTTGATCTAGCTATTTACATTTAGCAATATACATTTACATTTCCTCCATGTCTTCTCATATTTTTTTGTTATTTTTAATATAAATTTATTTATTTTAATTGGAGGCTAATTACTTTACAACATTGTATTGGTTTTGCCATACATCAACATGAATCCACCAAGAGCATACACGTGTTCCCCATCCTGAACCCCCCTCCCACCTCCCTCCCTGTACCATCCCTCTGGGTCATCCCAGTGCACCAGCCCCAAGCATCCTGTATCCTGCATCGAATCTGGACTGGCGATTCGTTTCACATATGATATTACACATGTTTTAATGCCATTCTCCCAAATCATCCCACCCTCTCCCTCTCCCACAGAGTCCAAAAGACTGCTTCTCATTTCATTTCATTCTTTTCATTTTTTTTAGAATTGAATAATATTTCATTGTCTAGAAGTAGCACAGTTTATTTATCCACTCACCTACTGAAGGATGTCTTGGTTGTCTCCAAGTTTTTGAAATTATAAATAAAGTTTCTATAGATATCTTTGTACTAGTTTTTGTGAGGCATAATTTAGGTATCGATACCAAGGAGCATGATTGCTAGTCATATGGAAAAAAAGTGTTTAGCTTTGTAAGAATGAAACAAACTATCTCTCAAAATAGCTATGCCATTTGCATTCCCAGAAGCAATGAATAAGCTTTCACACCACACCCTTGTTAGCAATCAGTGCTGTTAGTGATCTGAATTTTAGCCATTCTAATAGGTACACAGGCATATCTCATTTTATTGTGCTTTATGGATACTGTGTTTTTCCCAGATTGAAGTTTGGGGGCAACCCTGCATTAAGCAAGTCTATTGGCACCAATTTTTTTTTCTCTCCAAAACTCCTGGCAACCATTGATCTTTTTTACAGTCTCCATAGTTTTGACTTCCACTATTTCATATAGTTGGAACCATAAAGTATGTAGCATTATCAAACTGGTCTTTTTCACACAGCAATGTGATTTAAGATTCTTCTGGGTCTTTCATAGCTTTATAGCTCAATTCTTTCTTTCTTTCTTTTTTTTTTTTTTTTTTTTTGCTAAACAGTAATAATAACCTAGAGAAAGCAGAGACATCACTTGGTCAACACAGGCCTATATAGTCAAAGCTATAAGTTTTCTAGTAGTTATGAATAGATGTGAGAGTTGGACCATTAAAAAAGCCGAGTGGTGAAGAACTGATGCTTTCATATTGTGGTGCTGGAGAAGACGTTGTCTCTATAAATTAAGTTGGGAAGAACTCATGCCTTAACAATATTAGACATGAAATATCTCTCCATTTATGTAGATATTCCTTGATTTCTTTTATCAGAATTTTGTAGTTTTCCTTATATAGATCTTGCAGATATATTATCAGGTTTATATCTAAGTATTTATTTTGTGAGGGTGCTAGTTTAAATGGTATTGTGTTTTTAATCTCAAATTCCAATGGCTTATTGCTAGCATATTAAAAAAACAATAGTTTTTGTATGCTAACCCTTATATGCTACAAACTTGCTGTATTCACTTATCAGTTCCAGGAGACTTTTTGTTGATTCTTTAGCATTTTTAACATAGTGTCATCTACAACAAAGACATGTTTTATTTATTTCTTCCCAATCAGTATATTTTTATTTCCTTATCTTATTAACTAACTCTTCCAACAGGATGTGTGAGAGGAGGGATGAGAGGGGATACCCTTAACCTATTTTTCTTTAAGAGGAAAGCTCCTAGGTTCTTACCATTAAGTATAATGTTAACTGTAGGGGTTTTTTAACGTCTTTTATCAAGTTTAGTAAGTTCCCCTCTATTCTTAGCTTGCTGGAAATTTTAATAATCAGTAAGTATTGGATTTTGTCAAATGGGTTCTCTCCATGTGGTTTTTCTTCTTAGTTCATTGTAGTATATTACATGAACTGACTCTGAATGTTGAATCTACTTTAGTTACCTGAGGTAAATCCTACATGGTTGTGGTATATAACTCCTTTTTACATTATTAGATTTATTTTGTTAATTTTTTTCATAAGAGATATAGGTTTTTAGTTTTCTTTCTTGTAATGTCCTTAACTAGTTTTGGTATTAGGGTAACACTGACCTCATGAACTAAATTAGAAAGTATTCCTTCTGCTTCTGTCCTCTGAAAGACATTGTAGATATTTGGTACAGTTTCTTCCTTAAATGTTTGGTAGAATTCACCAGTGATCCCACTGGGACTGGTGCTTTCTGTTTTGGATGGTTGTTAATTATTGATTCAATTTTTTAAATAGAAACAGCCCTATTCAGAGTATTTATTTCCTCACATAAGCTATAATAGTTTATTATCTTCCCAGGAATTAATACATTTTATCTAGGCTATCAAATGTGAGAGCAAACAGTTTTTCATAGTACTCTTTTTTTCATCCTCAATGAATTCATATCCATAGAATATGGATATCACAGAATTCATACCCATAACCTCTATTTTATTTCTGATATTAGTAATTTGTGTCTTCCCTTTTTTCACAGTCGGAGTTATTAGTTTTGCTGGTATTTCCAAAGAATCATGTTATACTTTTACTGATTTTTTTCTATTGATTTCCTGTTTTAAATTTTATTGGCTTTTTAGTTCTTATTTCTTTTCTCTTGCTGATTTGGCTGGAATCAAATGGAATTTGATTCCATTTCCTCGGATGGAAACTTAGATTATTGTTTTCATATAATTATTCTTTTGTTATGTATGCATTCAATGTAAATTTCCCTCTAAGCACAGCTTTCTCTATAGCCCACAAATTTTGATAAGTTGTATAATGAAATGTTTCTTATTTTATTTTCCTGTGTTAGTTTGACAGTTATATATTCTTGACTCTTATATTTGAGATTGTACTAGAAATTGCAACATACACTCTACAAAATCAACAGAATCTTTGACCTTCCTCTCAAATACCCCAAGGAACTGAGGGTCCTTTAAATCCATTTGGCAAAAACGCCAGCCTAAATGCATTTGTTATCATGTATTTTAAACCCCACTGTTTTATGCATTTATTTAGATTTTTCCATATATTTATTCCTTTGTTGCTCACCATCTTTTCCTGCATCTCTGACTGATCATTGGTGATATTTTCCTTCTCCTGAAAAAACATGCCTTAGTAGTTCCTTCAAAGTGCATTTCCAGGTAACAAATTCTGTTACTGTGCTGTTTTCAATGTTTTTCTTCCACCATAATTCTTTAAGAATATTTTAAACTCTATAGAATCCTACTTTATCAGCTATTTTCTTTCCGTAGGTTTAACCCTCCATCCTACTGCCTTCTGGCTTCCATCAGTGCTGTTGAGGTCATCATTCTCTCTAATTATTATTTGAAGATAAAATCCACTTACCTCAGACAGTCCTCAGAATGGGAGAAGGTAATAGCAAATGAAAAAACTGACAAAGAATTAGTCTCCAAAATATACAAGCAGCTCATGTAGCTCAATACCAGAAAAATGAACAATCCAATCAAAAAGTGGGCAAAAGACATAAAAAGACATCTCTCCAAAGAAGACATACACATGGCTAATAAACACATGAAAAGATGTTCAATATCACTCATTATTAGATAAAGGCAAATAAAAACCACAGTGAGGTATCATCTCACATTGGTCAGAATGGCCATCATCAAAGTCTATAGCTAAATGCTGGAGAAGGTGTGAAGAAAAGGGAATGCTCTTACACTGTTGGTAGGAATGCAAACTAGTACAGCCACTATGGAGAACAGTGTGGAGATTCCTAAAAAACTTGGAATAGAACTGCCATACCACCCAGTAATCCCACTGCTGGACATTCACTCCAAGCAAACCAGAATTAAAAGAGACACATGTACAACAGAGTTCAGTGCAGCAATAGCTGGGACATTTACAATAGCTGGAACATGGAAGCAACCTAGATGTCCATTGACAGATGAATGGATAAGGAAGTTATGGTACATATACACAATGAAATATTACTCAATTATTAAAAAGGAATGCATGTGAGTCAGTTCTAATGAGGTGGATGGACTTGGAACTTATTATACAGAGTGAAGTAAGTCAGAAAGAGAAAGATAAATACTGTATAATAACACATATATAGGGAATTTAGAAAGACGGTACTGACGATCCTACATGCAGGAGAGCAAGGGAGACATAGATGTAAAAAACAGACTTTTGAACTCAGTAGGAGAAGGCGAGGGTGGGATGATTTCAGAGAATACCACTGAAACATGTATATTACCATATGTAAATCAGACGACCAGTGCAAGTTCGATGCATGAAGCAGAGCATCCGAAGTAGGTGCTCTGCGATAACCCAGGACAGGGTGGGGAGGAAGGTGGGAGGGGGGTTCAGGATTGCGGGGGACACCTGTATACCTGTGGTTGATTCATGTTGATGCATAGGAAGCCATTACAATATGTAAAGTAATTATTCTCCAATTAAATTAATTTTTTAAAATCTGCTTTTCTCTAAACACTTTGCTTTTCTTGTTGTATTTTCTGCAGTTTCACTATGATATGTTTGATTATGGATTTCTTTTATTTGTCTTCCTAGGTGTATGCCAAGGTATCCTGAATGTTTTCTTTAATTTGTAATGGAAAAGTTTCACTTGCTTCAAATTTATTTACCTCTTCCATCAGATATTATTTCACTATCTATTAAATTCCTGGAGAATTCAAAGAATTTGTTTAAAAATTTTATCTAGATATTTTAGATAACTCAGTTGGAAAAGTTCTCTTTTTTAATTAATTTATGTTTTGGCTGCGCTGGATCCTTACTGCTGTGCGCAGGCTTTCTCTACTTGCAGTAAGTGGGGGCTACTTTAGTTGCAGTGCGCATATGCACACTGCATATATCTCATCCACATCCTGTCTTCACTTCCTTTGCATATATACCCAGGGCTTCTCATTGTGGTGGCTTCTTTTATTGTGGAGCACAGCCTCCAGGGCACACGGGTTTTAGTAGTTGCAGCACATGGGCTCAGGAGTTGTGCCTTGTGGGCTCTAAGCACAGGCGCAGGTGTTGTGGTGCATGGTCTTAGTTGCTCTGTGGCATGTGGGATCTTCCCGGACCAGGGATCGAACCAGTGTTCCCTGCATTGCAAGGCGGATTTCTCACCACTGTCCACCAGAAAAGCCCAGAAAAGTTGTTTTTTGAATTACTGAGTCTTCTATTAAATTTAGATTCAAATTTTAGTGACACTGGGGCAGATGAAAAGCACAAAATCAAAATGACTGTAAGATGAGATGACAATTATAGTGATCCAATAAAGAAAAAATGAAGGAAAAATCTAAGGGAGAGCTGGTAGGGGATTAAAAAGAATTGAGATTTAGGAGTGATTGAAAAGGATAATTTGAAAGGACATGAAACTACATTCACATTAGGAGGAAGAAGGATGCATAGGATTATAATAGTGACATTCAGTAGGACAGGAAATGCAATAAGAGAGGAAACCTGAATTATGTGTGAAGTTGAAACATGTGAAATCTCATCTCATATAATATGTCTCAAAGATAGAGGGGTTAAAAATATAATGAGAAAACATTGAATATGAGAGTATTTGGTTCTACATACACACATTAAGATGGCATCAGTAGATAAAGAGAATTTGACTATACATATATATAGCTTACAATATAACATATATATATATATATATAATATAATAATGTTAACTAGTGTCAGATGAAGAGTGAGAAGTGGGTGACAAGTATAAACCAGCTATGAAGTACATTTTATTTATTGAGATATAATTAACATACCTTGCATAAGTCTAAGGTATACAAGGTGCTGATATGATACATTTTTATATTGCCATATGACCAAATAGAGTTAGCTAACACCTCTATCACATCACAGTATCATTTCTTTATTGTGGTGAGAACAATCAACATAAAGTCCCTTGGCAACTTTGACGTTTATAATACAGTATATTCTTTATAATCACTATGTGTGCTATGCACGGTGCTTATTCACTCAGTCATGTTCGACTCTTTGCGACCCCATGGACTGTAGCCCACCAGGCTCCTATGTCCACGAGGATTCTCCCTATCTGGGAAAATACTGGAGTGGGTTGCCATGCCCTCTTCCAGCAGATCTTCCCAACCTAGGGATCAAACCCAGGTCCTCCTGCATTGCAGGTGGATTCTTTACCATCTGAGCCACCAGGCAAGCCTAGATGTCTAGGACTTATTTATCTACTGATGGCACATTTGTACCTTTAAACAGTATCTCCCCAATTCCTACACCTTCCAACCCTGGTAACCACCATACTACTCTGTTGTTACAACTTTGGCTTTTTTAGATTCCACATGTAAATGATATTAACAGAATTTCTCTTTCTTGGTCTGACTTATCTCACTTAGCATAATGCACTCAAGGTCCATCTGTGTTGTCATGCACAAATGGCATGATTTCCCTCTTTCTCATGACTATATAAAATTCCAATCTGTGTCTATCTGTGCATACATGTGCATGCTGTATCACATATCGTTTATCCATTAAGCCATAGACTGACACTTAGGCTGTTTCCATATATTGGCTATTGTTAATAATGATGCAGAAAACATGGGGGTATATATATCTCTTCAATAGCCTGTCTTCACATCCTTTGCATATATACCCAGGAGTGGAATTGCTGAGTAATATTGTGATCCTATTTTTCATTTTTGAGGAAACTCTACAAGCCTTTCCATAGTGGCTAAACCAACTTAAATTCTCAGCCAACAGTACACAAGGGTTCCTTTTTTTCCACACCCTCCTAGCATTTATTATTTGTAGACTATATGATGATGGCCATTATGATTGGTTTGAGGTGATACCTCATTATCGTTTTAATTTGCATTTCCCTAACATTAACAATGTTGAGTTACTTTTCACGTGCCTGTTGGTCATCTGTATGTCTTCTTTGGAGAAACATCCATTTATTCTTTGTCTATTTTTTCCTAATATTCTTTTAATGTAGCTATCCAGTTTTTCCAACACCACTTATTGGAATTATCTTTTTCCCATTGTTTTCAAACCTGGCTTGTCATAGATTATTGACCATTAGTGTGTTGGTTTATTTCTGGGCTCTCTATTCTGTTCCATTGATCTGTGTTTGCTTTTATGCCAATATCATGCTGTTTTGATTAACATAGCTTTATAGTATAGTCTGAATAGGGAACGTGATACATCCAGCTATTTTTTGTCTCCAGTCAGTTTTGGCAATTAAGTCTTTTGTGGTTCCAAAAAATTTTTAGAATCATTTTGTTGTACTTTTGTGAAAGTGTCCTGGGTATTTTGATAGTGATTGCATTAAATCTATAGATTGCTTTGGATAGTATGGACATTTTAAATAACATTAATCCTTCTAATTAAGGAACACAGGATGTCTTTCCATTCCTTTTTATCATTTTCAAATTCCTTCAGAGTATAGGTCTTTCACCTTCTTGGTTAAGTTTATTCCATGGTATTTTATCCTTTTTAGTCTGATCATAAATGGGCTTGTTCCTTGAATTTCTTTTTCTGATAGTTTATTATTAGTGTATGAAGTGTATTAGTGTAAAAAGCAACAGGTTTATGCAAATTAAGCACAGAATTCTGCATATTAACATGCCACAGGCTAACTGAGTGTCTTATCTTCACACAGCCATGTACATAGCAGAGTCTATGCACAATGAACCCCTACTCAGAGGCAAAAATGGGCAAGATCTCCAAAAGTTGCTCAGGGAAGTAGGACTGGCAGTTAAATACTAGTTGTCAAAGCTGCAGAACACCTGGTTGTGACTTCTACCCATGCCTTACAACACCTAGAAGAAAAAGACCTCCAGAAACTGAAATGCCAGGTGCAACCTTCCTGAAAGAAAAGGGCCCTGGAGAAACTGCTTAACCAGTCATACTCAAATACTCTTTCAGAGTTATAGGAGCCTCATGTGGAATCAGTAAAGAAAAGGCAGAAGAAGGCAGAATGGACACTGAAGAAATTAAGAGAGATGCTTTCAGAAGGAAGGCAGTGACAAGATGAGGCAGAAAGGAGAAAGGAAGCGGAGCTGAGGCAGGCAATGGAGATCCCGAAAGAGTTTTGTCCAATTCCTGAAAAGCCCTAAGAGAAGTCATGGAAGACACGGAGAGACAACTCAACATAAAGGGGGCACTGTCCTACAGGAAAAATCTCCCAGATAGAGAACTGGTGAGACATGCATCTGGAGGACTAGCCCTAGAGGGAATTTACAAAACCAGTGACCAAGGGTCTCTTATAAAGAAGAAAGAGGAGCTACTCTGTGTCCCCAAGGACTTTGTACTCCGTGGCCCTGAGCAGGGTACACGGATGGAAATGAAGGAATTTACATCTTCTCAAGAAGAATCCAAGTTCACTCAGACTGTAGAGAAGCTGGGCTTCAGCGTATCAGCCTTAGCAAAGTGTGGAGGTTGGGGAATTAGCCTGGAAGCTGGTATGGATCAGAGCATGCATTCAGAATCCAAGAAAACACAACAGTCACATTCTACACACTCCTATTTCTGCTCAATCAAGTTCATCTATATCCCACTGGCCTCCTTCTACTTTCCCATTGACCAGCTCCAACTTTCCAATGCTGCTCTCCAGGAATTAAAATACATTGAAAACCTTCTGAGTCAGTCAGAAGACTCAGACAAACTACGCTTGCTGAGGCATAGGGCTGAAGCCTTCTTCCAGAGGTATGGGTCTCATGCTAACCAGGGCCCTCTGCACCTGGGAGGAATCTACTGGTGGAAAGCCATTTCAGAGGGTTTCCAAAAAGAGCAGCTGGCAGAAGTGAAGCAGCAAGCAGCAGAGGCCCTGAATATTCTCATAAGGGGCAGTTACAGTGGCTTTGGAGTGAACATTGGTGCAGGTCTGGATATGTCAGACTCTCATTCGAAAAAAGCCTCTCAGAAATCAACCTTCCAAAATCTCCAAACTGAAGTTCAGTTATCTGTGGCCCAGACAGGTGGCCCACCAGAAGCAAATGGCTTTTTTGACTGGAAAGCTGGTCTAGTTGCCAATAATCAAACCTGGTGTGTCATTGACCGTGGACTTCAGCTGGTACCTGTTTGGGACATTGTTCTCTCTAGCCACAGTCGTGATTTTAAGGATCCTCATAAATTAGCTAACTGCCTGAAAGCCCACTATACTGTTCTGAATGAACTCACTGCCCAGATCCAGGAGGGAGAATTACTGAGTATTGAGAAGGAGGCTAGGATTTTCCTAGAGGATGTGAAATCCTGGAAAGTTTTTGATCCTGAAGAACAGCTTAAAAGGCTGATAAATTTCATGCAAAGATTGAGTCAAAAAACTGGAAGTTATACCACTTGGACTAATATATGCCTAAAAGACAGGGGTCTGCAGAATTTTCTGGTAAACACGGTAAACTTTTGCAAAAAATCTCCCATTTATGGAACTACATTTATTAAATCTCAGTTGAGCCGTCTTTTGGATCCTCACATCTATATAGTAACAAACTTTCCTCAGGCTCATTCCATTATGGAGTGGATATTTCAGTCAGAACCAAAGGAAGACAATGTCCAGATCACCCAATTTTCTGAGTTAATTGAAATATTTAAAAAAGCACAGAAGGGTCTTAGGGAAGTAAAGGCGAACTCTGAATCTACAGAGTTGGTAGAGGAAGCTCAAAGGAAGCTGACTTATGAGGTCAGTTTGTCTCTAGGTTGTTTCTTGAAATACCTCCGAGAAACAGGGAAGACAGACACACACATTTTGTTACTTTTGATAGCATCTGGTGCAGGATATCATGTGGTTGACAATATATTTCAGTATCTCCTGGGGCATGATGAGATAGACTTCCTATTGGACAAAACGCAAACTGCACCAAATAAATACCAAGAGCTCAAAAATATTTGCAACTACAGGGCTCAGGCATTCCTGGTGCTCACAGGTCTGACAGCAACAGCGGGTATCAAAGCTGTTTCTCAGGAGGTGAAAACACAACGCTTGGCATTGACCAAACAACACATGGGACAATCTTTGACTAAAGAAGTTGTACATGTCCTCACCAATCATGGAGATCATGATTGGCAAAACCTAGACAAAGACTTGAGACTGCTCATTGATGGGAAATATGAGGCTACTGTCTCTTCATTGCAAGTGGAGGAGGTGATAAAAGAATTGCAAAGTGTCTTCCATGAAAAGAAAGAGCCCCACGAAACACATGATAATGAAAAGAAAAAGAAGGAAGTCATAGAAAATGGAGCCTTTCAAGACTTACTCCAGCGTCTAGGCCTAGAATATTACTACCCAAGAAAAATGAGCAGAGCTAACTTCCAACTGATCCACAAGACTTCTGTGTACAACACCCAGCCCTGCTCTGAAAGAGAACTTCCCTTCTATTTCCTACAGAAGCTATTGATGCTGGATTGTGGGCTGAGATACCTGATCATCAAACATGAAGAATACACAGAGAACCAAGTCTATTCAAGCACCTCAAATCAAGAAAAGGAGGCTTTTGATCCATGTGAAGATCTACTTGAAGAAACTGTTCATCCTACTAAGCCTTCAGCAGCCACTAATGTCAGACCCTATGTTCACCCTATGGATGTTCAGATGGCAATTCTTCACTGTGCAGATGATTTTGCCAGACAGTATATTTTGGACAAACTTTCCATGTGTCAGTTTGCCCTCCCCCTTCTCACACCTAATCCTTGCAATGCTCAAATTGAATTCTCTCTCTGGTCTCTCAGACAACTTCGAAGGAGCTGGCAGCAACTAGGGAAATCAATAAATGAGGAGAAGGACAATTACACGAATCAACAGATGTGTTGTGTTTCTGCCCCCATTGTGTCCTTTATTAGAGTTGGAACTGGCTTCTCTGCTTCCAAATCACAGATCATGAACCGTCTTCTCAGTGAACGCAAACATGATGTCTTTTTTCACCGACATTGCAAAGGCAGCAGCAGATACTGTCTCTTGATGGGAGGAGTGGTGGAAGTCACCTGGTTCTGTCCTGGGGGGGGAGAGCAGGACAGATTTGACAACTGCTTGACCTTTACCAATCTTCATGGAGATGCAAAGGAACATGAGAAGCAACTCACCTTTTTGAAGGAAGTTTCTTCCATAATTGTGATCCTGATGTCAATTTCTGATCACAATAAAGGAAACCGAAAAATAGTCAGTGACATGTGTCAGTCATCAAAACCTTTAATCTTTTTGCTTGATGATAAAGGAAAAGTCACAGTCGATAATTCTGGCCCAAGAGTGAGAATTGGGATCAGGAACAGAAATGAGGCAGAATTAATAGGGGAGCTCACAACTACAATCAAACGTTTGCTGAAGCTCTCTAACACTGCACTCAGCTTGGAGAACTGTGCCCAAGTTGCTCGCAAGCAAGGAATGCTTATTGATGAAGACCAGAAAGATTGCAAGGAAGCCAAAGAAAAGGCAGAGGGCCTAATGACCCTACTGAGAGAAATGGAAATACCTCAGGTCAAGGAAAACTTACTACCTCTTCAGGGAAAACTGTGGTAACTTTGGTGTAAAAAGGACAAAGAACTCTATCATCTAAGAGAAAAGGGGAATTGCAGCATTGAACAACACAAAAGTGAGACTGAGACAGAAAAACAAATGATAAGACATGAACAGTTCAGAAAAGCCTTTCCTCTCAATGCTTTAATGCGTTCTGTCCTTGAAATTCTCCAAAATCATTCAGAAACTCACACCAAACTCTACTTCCTCCAATGGCTGAATGTAGCTTTGGACAAACTGACTGCAGGACACTTGGAAAATCTAAATGAGAAGAAAAAGGTATTGGTTCAAAAAGAAAAGCAAGAGGGCCCAAAGTGTAGCTCTCTGAAAGACTGGCAAAATGAGATAGAAGCTATTTCCAGACAGATTAATGACTGTTCCTTGGGAATTGAGCACATTCTCAGAGAAGCTGGCCAGATCTATGAAGCTCTGGAAGAAGCTTCACCCGCAAAAGATACCCTATTTCTCTCCCTTCCCCACATTGCTGCAGATCTGATGATATCTGGTGTTCCCATTGAGCTGATGGATGGGGATGTTTCATATGTGCCCCTGAGGTGGGTGGCAGCTGTTTTTGACAAGCTCTCTGAGAACCTTGGAAACAAGCGGCTCTTTGTTCTCTCTGTCCTCGGCCTGCAGAGCTCAGGGAAGTCCACCCTGCTGAATGCCCTTTTTGGGCTGCAGTTCACTGTCAGTGCTGGGAGGTGTACCCGGGGGGCCTACATGCAGCTTCTGAAAGTGGAGGAGACATTCACAGCTGAACTTGGCTTTGACTTTGTGCTTGTTGTGGACACAGAGGGACTTCGAGCCCCAGAACTCAGCAACAAGTCCCAGAATCATGACAATGAGTTGGCAACCTTTGTCATCGGACTTGGAAACTTGACTCTGATCAATATTATGGGGGGAAATCCATCAGAAATGCAAGATATTCTACAAATAGTTATCCAAGCTTCTCTGAGAAGGAAACAAGTGAAAATCTCTCCCAGTTGCCTCTTTGTCCATCAGAACGTGGGGGAAGTTACAGCTAAAGACCAAATTATGGAAGGAAGAAGGCGGCTTGAGGAGAGATTGGATGAAATGGCAGCAAGAGCAGCTGCAGAAGAGCAGTGCTCCGATGTAACCTGCTTTAGTGATGTCATTAAGTTTGACGCCAATACCCACGTCTACTACTTTGCTCACCTCTGGGATGGCAATCCCCCAATGGCCCCTCCCAATCCTCGCTACAGCCACAATGTTCAGGAACTAAAAAGCAGAATTCTTGTGACTGCCCAACAGGAATCTAGGGGAAGCATCATGAAGATATCAGGTGTAAAATCCCGAGTTCAAGATTTGTGGAGAGCCCTACTGAATGAGAACTTTATTTTCAGCTTTAGGAACACTCAAGAAGTCATGGCCATGAGCAAACTGGAAACCATGTATAACTCCTGGACATGGGAGCTGAGGAGTCATGTGCAGAGATTACAGGACGAGCTGATTAGCCAGATTCAGAATGGAAAAATCCAGACACTTGAACCATATACCCTGGAGGCTCCAGTTACAGAGATATATGAAGCCATCAAGCAAAAACTTGAAAAATATTTTAATGAAGACCCGGATAGTAAAGTACTGGTTCAGTGGAAAGGAAATTTTGAAAATAAACTAATAGCCCTTAAACAGGCACTAATTTTAGAAGGCCAGAGAAAAGCCAACGAACTGATTAGTTTTGAAAAATATAAAGAAAAACTGTATAACAAAAAGTCAGGTTATGAAAAGGAATTATTGGAAAAAAGCCAGAATTTGGCTTTATTGCTGAATGGCACCGAATTCAGCGAGGAAGAGCTCCATGCGAGATTCAACTCACTTTGGGAAAAATGGATCTGGGATGTGTCCTCAAGTCTCCCTCCAGCCACAGACCCTGAAATTGACGTGGATTCTGAAAACATCCTTTTGGAATATTTCAAAAAGGAAAAAGACATGGTAAGCATACTGATGAATTATTCTGGAGAAAAGTTTGAAATCAACTATGACAAACATGTTAAGATGAACAGGAATTCTTGGGGACTCACTACAATGACAATAGAGACCCAGGATATACACTCCATAAATATGACTACTGACTGCATTATTTCAAAAGTTAATGAAACTGTTAACAAAATATGTCAGCAAAAGCATGATTACAATCCAACTTATTTCTATGAAATCCTGAGAATAATACATGAGGAGGTGATGTCTGCACCCACTCAGAAAAGATACACATTTACAAAAAAATATGAAATAGACTTATCATTGTGTTTATTCCAAAGAGCATCAGTGAAGTTTAAGGAGATGCACAAGGCATTCAAGAGGGTAAATGATCCTGTACACTATCTGCAACGCAAGAAAGATGGTTTCTTCATGAGCTTTAAGATCTCTTGTCAAGGAGCATCTTCAATTAAAAGGTTTGTTGATTTTCTATGGAAGAAACTCACACCTGCTGTCTCCAGCACCATAAGGAAAAACATGGCCCTCAAAATTGCTGGGGACATTCGATCCACCTGCCGGGCATTCAATGAAAACAGAGCTAACCTGGAGAAACACATTCTCATCTCTCTGGCAGAAGAGGAAAATTTTGATAACTACTGGCAGTATCTTAATAATCCAGAATCATTTTTGAAGAATTACATTGAAAACCATGTTAAAAGATATTTTTCTGACAGAAGAAGTAAAAAAATAAAGACTTTTCTACAAATGAGTTTAGATGACATCAAGAATGCCATCCTCTCAGCTATGCATGCATCTACAGCAATAGCTAAAGATAAAAGCAGCACAGTGTCTGGGTGGTTAGATTTGTTCTGTGATCACCTGGGGAGTACCTTGATCTTTCCACGAAAAGACTTGATAAGCATTGAACACCAGGAGATAAAAGATATCGAGTTTATCAAAGAGGCCATGGGTAAAGCTTTGGATCCTGAAATGAAGAAGGTAGAACAGAACTGTTTGTCTAGATTTGTAGAAGAAATGATTCCTGAAATCCAGAAAATGCTCTCTGAACATCTCTGTGGCTGCTGGAAACAGTGTCCCTTCTGTAAAGCAATTTGTACGAACACAATCCCTACCCATGAAGGAGACCACAGTGCTCCCTTCCACCGTCCACTAATTCTCAGTGGAAGGTTGTGGTATCAAACAGATCATCTTATCATTAATAACTGTACTAGTCTGTTAGCAAGTGATCGTAATTTTGCTTTGAATGATGGCAGGAGAATCCCATTTAAGACGTATCGAGAAGCAGGAGGGGAATATGCCACATGGAGCATCACCCCAGACACATCCACGCAGCCATACTGGAAATGGTTTGTCTGTCACTTCAGATCAAAGCTAGAAGAAAAATATCACAAAAGATTTATCAATGAAAGTGAAATTCCTGATGCCTGGAAGAAAATCACAAAGCAGGATGTGCTTGATGACTTGAAAAAAATTAATACTCAATGACCAGATAAGAGTTCCAGTATCTAAACAAAGAAGGCGCATTACCAGAACAAGCCTAAAATACCACCCACTCAGAATGAAACCTTCCTTGTATCAATTTTTTTTTTCAAATGAAACATCTAAAACTAAATCAATAATAGCAAAAGTTAAAGATTTCTTGAGTAAGAACCTTATTTTTCTTTGCCTCAATTCCTTCTTCTTTAAAAACAGATAACTGATATATATGAGTACATGATAAAATCAAATAAACTCCATTTAATATACCAACTACATATTTTATATTATTATTCTGAATGTTTTTATTTTTAAATATGTAATGTTGGTGTTCTTTGGAAGGAATGATGCTAAAGCTGAAACTCCAATACTTTGGCCACCTCATGTGAAGAGTTGACTCATTGGAAAAGACCCTGATGCTGGGAGGGATTGGGGACAGGAAGAGAAGGGGACGACAGAGGATGAGATGGCTGGATGGCATCACTGACTTGATGGATGTGAGTCTGGGTAAACTCCGGGAGTTGGTGATGGACCGGGAGGCCTGGAGTGCTGCAATTCATGGGGTCACAAAGAGTCAGACATGACTGAGTGACTGAACTGAACTGAACTGAATGTTATATAAAGCTTCAAGAAAGTTATTTTCACAGAGGGAAATTAAAATCATTTCAGACTGCTACAAAATCTATAGAATAAGTATATGAATATTTTTATCAATATATGGTTATTCACTGGAAGTTACAAAATCTTTTCATTTCTAAGTGTATTTTTTTCACTATGAAATTGTGAGGAAGAGTTTTTAATGCTTGAATACAAAAACATTCATAGGAAATTCAAGATTTCCAGTTCTCAAATATAATGCCATTTAGAGCTATTCTATTACAGGAATAAAAAATAAAAAATCAGAAACTTGGCCAGGAAAGAGCCTGCATCAATTCAGGAAACAATATTAAACAAATATGAAAAATAGAAGTTAAACAACTTTTTGTAATTTAACCATTTTTCTCTTCTTCCTGGGCATTTTGGCCCTTGCCTGTGCATGTTTTTTTACAAAAAGGTAAAGAAAAAAGTCACAGGAGTTTAGGTATTCAAAGCCTAGAGCTCTGTACAAATCTGAGAAAGACCCGTTTATGGAACAAGATTTATGACCAGGGAAAAACGGCCATTTTAATCAAGGCTGTGGAACAGGTAGGGGCTTCCCTTGTAGCTCAGTTAGTAAATAGTCTACCTGCAATGCAGGAGACCCGGGTTCGATTTCAGTGTCAAAAAGATCCCCTGGAGAAGGAAATAGCAACCCACTCTAGTATTCTTGCCTGGAGAATCCCATGGGACGAGGAGCCTGGCTAGCTACAGTCTATGGGGTCACAAGAGTCAGACACATCTTAGTGACTAAACTATAAGATAATTCAATAAGAAATGTTTCTGTATATTAAAATGTAAGAAAATGCTTATCTCCAATCAAGCACCTTTGTGACTTTTCACACTATTTGAGCCATAGAGTCATGATCAGAAATAAAAAAGGAGAACATGCTGAAGCCAACGAAGGACCTGAGAGGGGAGGAAATCTCCATTCTGCAAGCCTATACCTTGTGAAACAATAACTTATGCTAGGTTCTCAAAGCTGATGATCTCAAGGAATCCTGATGCAAAGAAAAAAGTTACTCATGTCTGGCATAGGGCCATTCATTGGCTTCCATTTAAGGGTACACTATCCCTCCACAGCCTGTGTGAAAACATACAGTACAAAGAAGAACAATCAAAGGACTTGGATTTTCAGAGTTGGGGGATAGGAATGCTCACTCTGCTATCTCTGTGCCCCAAGCATACTCTTCAGTGTAAGGTCAAGTGACCATGTCTCCAGAAGAAATCATGAAACAGAAAAGCTGTATAGGAAGCAGATGTTCTTGAACAGATGGATTTTCCTTTTGTTCTTTAAAAATAGTCTCACTGAGAGTTGGAGGAGCCTCCGAATAGGATAAAGTTGAAATAGTGATAAAAACAGAACCCATGCACAATATAGCACCTGTCTCTGACATCACTGCATCCTTGAAAACTATGCAATGTTAACATTTGTTCAATGCTTTTCATATTTGTTCAATAAGTCCAAACACTTTTAACTAAGAAGCATTATAATTAACTTTGATTTTCAGGCAAAGTTCTTGTGAATAAATAAATGATTTTTTATCAATTCCTCAGGCATTTAAGGAGAGTGATTAGTAAATGTAATTCAGAGACGGTGTCAAGAGTTCCCTACCAAATGGCTAAATATAAGTTGGGAAAGAAGGTAGATGGAAACATATGAATGTGGTTTTCTATGATAGTAGTGGAAACGAAAGTGCCATCAAGGTGGGGTCAGGATCAAAGTGTCAATGGGTTGAGGTCAGTGAGGGAGATCTTAGGAACACGGAGTAGGGTGATAGAGTTCATAGGGATGAGAATCATATAGTCATCAAAAGTCATCACCTACCCTGGGCCCAGGGTAGGTCACAGGCATTAGAGATGGCCAGCGTTTTAAGGTCACTGGAGGTAAGGTTCACATGATCAGTAGAAAGAGTCTCTCAGAGTCACTGAAAATGTGGATCATGGAAAGAAAGGAATTGGGGGGTCACCACATCAATAGACATCGGGAATTTCCAGAGTAATTTACGCAAGAGAGGACGAATCCTGCAGGAATGGGGCTAGGAGAGTGATGGATTCCAGGGCAAGATAAAGAAGACAAATACGATGTGAGTTGCTTCTTAGGTGGCACCAGTGGTAAAGAACTCACTTGCCAATGCAGGAGATAAAAGAGATGGTGAAGTTCAATCCCTAGGTTGGGAAGATCCTCTGGAGAAGGAAATGGCAACCCACTTCAGTATTCTTGCCTGGAAAATTCCATATACAGAGGAGCCCGATGGGCCACAGTCAATGAGGCCGCAAAGAGTTGGGCAGGACTGAGCACCAGCACATGCTTTAAAAAAGATGGAAATTTGCACTAAGAAGATTTTCACTTAGGTCTCTAAGTGAATGAAGTGTCCTACAGACTATTACAGACTAATTATTTCTGTCATCCCTACATCCATAGGGATTTAAGACAGACTTATATGTCTTTTCATTTGGAGGAGATATCAAGATTGAAGGCAAAAGGAGAAGAAGACAGCAGAGGATGAGATGTTTATATACATCACTGAGTTTGAGCAACCTCCAGGAAACAGCAATAACAGTAGTTAACATGGAGGCTGGGGCTATCTGCTCATGCTCACTAGTGTCCTCTACTCCTGAACAAGTTGCTAAATTTCTCCAAGGTCCATGGGATACAGATTGGATCCTCTGCCCAACAGAGTTTCCTCACCCCTTCCACTGTTCATCCCGCCCACGGCTCACCCCGCCTGTGCCCCTCCACTCCCACCCCTCCCACCCCTCCCATGCCCCACCCTTCCCACCACCCACTTCAGCAGAGACAGACAACTGCAAATATACTGCCAGAAGCAGGAATGAGGGTAAAGTCAAAGAGCTTACCCTGGGATGTCAGCAAAACAGGTCAGCAAACAGTGCACCATCAGATCATTAAGTGTATGGGGGCATTCTGAAGACTCCACAAAAGCATAACCACAACAAGCCCCTATTGTATATTCAACAGCTAAAAGACAAATCACAAATAGCACCAGCTACCCTTCAGCTCTCATCCCTCAAACCAAATAATAAGAGTAGGAGGAGGAAAGGAAGTAAAGAAATGAGAAAAAGAAAACAGGCCATGACACACTTACTCCCTCCAGTTCTATGAAATTGTAAATCAGGCCTGATCTTGATGGAGGTGGTGAAAGGTGGTCAAAGAGCCAGCTGAGGATTTAATAAGAGATGGAAGTTTTGATAGTAGATGGAACGTAAACTTTTTAATGCCTAAGACTTTAGATATTCTAATACCAAAAGTGACTAGAAAAGTCACTTTCCCAGGAATATTACCAGGAATGGGGGTGGGGAGAACAAAAATAAACATGGTGGCAAGCAAGGGCAGAGATAAATAAAGGAATATTCCAATTATACACCACTGAGTCCAGCTCATTCAATGAACAGTTTACACACAGATGAAGAAAAATGAGGAAGAGGGGCAAGAAGAGAAATAAACTGGCAACACAGATAAGTCTCTTCTGGAAAAGGAAGGGACTGCTTCTAGGAGATGTTTTCAATTACTTCTCATTATTAACTAGTACAATATTGTCATATAATAATAAAGATATATGCAGTCTTTGTCCAGGTTTCTGGAGAAGAGCTTCTAGAATTCTGGAACTTCATGAGTTACACGGATGAGAGGAGCCTCTTTTGTTATTCCTAAAAAGTCCTTGTCGAGAATACTTGAGTTTATGTTAATGAGGTGACTCTGTATGAGCCCCCTAGATAGTTTCAGGATGGAGGTTGCCTTCCAAAGAAACCATGTGATAATAGGGTTGGAACTTTCAGCTCCAAATCCCCTCACACATCCAGGAGGGAAACTGGATAGAGACTGAGTTAATCTGGAGTTGCCAATGATTTAATCATGCTTATGTCATGGGACCTTCATAAAACCATAAGGGAAAGGGCTTGCAGAGCTTCTAGGGTGGTGAACACCCCCACATGCAGAAAGGTGGTGTACCCCAACCTCCACAGTCACAGAAGCCTTGTGTTAAGGACACTTCCACACCTCATATTATTTGCCTCTTAATCAGGTTCTTCATGTATATATTTTCTAACATCTTTATAAGGATACATAACTATATATCCTATATATATTTAGCTGTAAATAAGAAAAGTTCTTGATTTCCATGTGCAGTAACAGCAAATTTTCAGACTAGAAGAGTGGGTCATGGGAATCCCAAGTTTTAAGACAAGTCAGATAAATTGTGGGTAACTAGGGACCCAATATTTGCAATTGCTGTCTGAAGTGGGAGGGCAGTCTTGTGGGGCTGAGCCCTTAACCAGTGAGGTCTGAACTAACTCCAGGTAGTTAGTGTCAGAACGGAATCAAATTGTAGGACACCCAGTTGGTATCTGCACAGAGTTAGAGAACTGTTTGGTAGGGAAAACCCACATTTTTAGTGTCAGAAGTGTTCTATGGTTTTGAATAGATCTTAGTAAGTATAACTAGACTTACATTGAAGAAAGTAGGGAAAATCACTAAGCAATTCAGGTATGACCTAAACCAATCCCTTACAGTTATACAGTGGAAGTGACAAATAGATTCAAGGGATTAGATTTAATAAATAGAGTGCCTCAAGAACTATGGATGAAGGTTTGTAACATTGTACAGGAGGCAGTGGTCAAGATTAGAGCCAAGAAAAAGAAATGCAAAAAAGCAAAACGGTCATCTAAGGAGGCCTTTCAAATAGCTGAGAAAAGAAGAGCAGCTAAAGGCAAAGAAGAAAAGGAAAGATACATCTCTCTGAAGGCAGAGTTCCAAAGAATAGCAAGGAGAGATGAGAAAGCCTTCCTAAGTGATCAGTGCAAAGAAATAGAGGAAAACAATAGAATGGGAAAGACTAGTGATCTCTTTAAGAAAATTAGAGATACCAAGGGAACATTTCATGCCAAGATGAGCACAATAAAGGACAGAAATGGTATAGACTAATAGAAGCAGAAGATATTAAGAAGAGGTGGCAAGAATACCCAGAAGTACTATACTTAAAAGATTCTCATGACCCAGATAACCATGATGATGTGATCATGCACCTAGAACCAGACATTCTGGGGTGCTAAGTTAAGTAGACCTTAGAACAAAGCTAGTGGAGGTGACTAAATTTCAGCTGAGCTATTTCAAACCCTTAAAGATGATGCTGTTAAAGTGCTGCACTCATTGTGCCAGCAAACACGGAAAACTCAGCAGTGGCCACAGGATGGGAAAAGGTCAGTTTTCATCCCAAACCCAAAGAAAGGCAATGCCAAAGAATGCTCCAACTACTGCACAGTAGCACTCACCTCCCTCCCTAGCAAAGAAATGCTCAAAATTCTCCAAGCTAGGCTTCAACAGTACGTGAACCAACAACTTCCAGATGTTCAAGATGGATTTAGAAAAGACAGAGGAACCAGAGATCACATTGCCAACATCTGCTGGATCATAGAAAAAGCAAGGGAATTCTAGAAAAACGTTTACTTCTGCTTCATTGACTATGCTAAAGTCTTTAACTCTGTGGATCACAACAAAGTGTGGAAAATTCTTAAAGAGATGGGAAAACCAAACCACCTTACGTGCCTCCTGAGAAACCTGTATGCAGGTCAGGAAGCAACAGTTAGAACGGGACATGGAACAATGGACTGGTTCAAAATTGGGAAAGGAGTATGTCAAGGCTGTATACTGTCACCCTGCTTATTTCACTTATATGCAGGGTACATCATGTGGAATGCCGGGCTGGATGAAGCACAAGCTGGAATCAAGATTGCTGGGAGTGCTATCAATAACCTCAGAAAAGCAGATGACACCACCCTCATGGCAGAAAGTGAAGAGGAACTAAAGACGCTCTTGATGAAAGTGAAAGAGGAGAGTGAACAGGTTGGCTTAAAACTCAACATTCAATAAAAGGAAGATCATGGCATTTGGCCCCAGCATTTCATGGCAAATAGATGGGGAAACAATGGAAACGGTGACAGACTTTATTTTCCTGGGCTCCGAAATCACTGTGGATGGTGACTGCAGCCATGAACTTAAAAGATGCTGGCTTCTTGGCAGAAAAGTTATGACAAACTAAACAGCATAAAAAAAAAAAAAAAAAGGCAGAGACACTACTTTGACAACAAAGGCCCTTAGTCAAAGCTACAGTGTGAGAAAATAAAGTTGTTCAGTTGTGTCCGACTCTTTGCAATCCTATGGTCTGTAGCCCACCAGGCATCTCTGTCAATGGGATTTTCCAGGCAAGAGTACTGGAGTTGGTTGCCATTTCCTTCTCCAGGGGTTCTTGCTAACCCTGGGATAGAACCCAGGTCTCCCACATTGCAGTCAGACGCTTTACCCTCTGAGCCACCAGAGAAGCTCGGTTTTATGAATGTAAGTGCTGAACCATAAAGAAGGCTGAGCGCCGAAGAACTGATTATTTGACTGTGGTGTTGGAGAAGATTCTTGAGAGTCCCTTGGACTGCAAGGAGATCAAACCAGTCAATCCTAAAGGAAATCAATCCTCAATATTCACTGGAAGGACTGATGCTGAAGCTCCAATTCTTTGGCTACCTGTTGCGAAGAACGGACTCATTGGAAAAGACTGTGATGCTGGGAAAGATTGACGGCATGAGGAGAAGGGGACAACAGAGGACAAGATGGCCGGATGGCATCATTGACTCAATGGACAGGAGTTTGAGCAAGCTCTGGGAGATGGTGAAGGACAGGGAAGTCTGGTGTGCTGCAGTCCATGGGATTGCAGAGTCGGACACAACTGAGTGGTTGAACTACAACAACAAAATCTATTTGGGATGTCAAGAGCATTATTACCTCCATCTTATTTCTTTGCACATTTCTTTTGTAAAATAACCTAATCTCTCTCTTGTCAACGAATGACTTTCACAGACTAAGGGAAAGTGCTAATCATGCCATCTTCATCCGCATCCTCATCTCCAATTTTGTTGTGCCTGATAACGACAAACCCTGTGCTCTTTTCCTTCACCTCCAGACTCTAAGCCTTTCACGTTTAAGGAAGTCTGAAGATTAGAGGAAAACAGACTGATAGAAACTGCCTGGTCACATCACATCATACAGGTCTTGAATTCTCAACATCCCTATTTATTTCAAAAATCCCCTTACCGTACTTAGGAATGGCACTCTTGAAGCTTGATCATACATTCAGCACAATTTGCAGAGCACCTATTATGGACAGTGTACCCTGACATTGTACCTGTCAGAGTACACCGCCCATGAGCTACCACTATTAGTTTCCTATTGCTACTGTAACAAATTACCACAGATTTGGTGACTTAAAACAACAGGTTAATTCTCTTATAGTTCTAGAGGTGATATGTCCAAAATTGGGTCTTATGGGGCTAAACACAAATAATTGGCAAAGCTGCATTCCTTTTGGAGGCTCTAAAGGAAAGTCTGTTTTCTTGCCTTTTCCAGCATCTGGAGGCTGCCCTCCTTCCTAGGCTCACAATCTCCTTCCATCTTCAAAGCTGTCAGTGACCAGTCAAGTTGCCCCCATGCAACATCACTTTACCTCTGACCCCCACACCTCCCTCTCATAAGGACCCTTCTGATTACATTCGTCACAACCAGATAACCCATAATAGTCTCCCAATCTCAATATCTTAGTCACATCTGAAAAATTCTTTATGCCATGTAAAGCCATATATTCACAGGTTCTGGGGATTAGAAAATGGATATCTTTTTTGGGGGGGGTCTTTTATTCATTATATCACACCTACTCATAGAATGAAAGAGAAATAACTCTTGGAGAGTCAGGAGGCTATAAAAGATGTGATTTTTTTAAACCTATTTTTAACTAAAATACAAGAGTTATACCACCAAAAGAAAAAAGACAACAACAACAACACAAATTACATGTGTACAGTTCATGGAATCCATAACGCACACATCAATTTCACCACCATGGAGGAAAAGTTACAGAACATACCAGCCTCCTAGAATCACCTCCCTCACAACATGTCCTCTTCTAATAACTATACCCTCTCTACTCCAGAGGTTCAACACCATAGATGAGTTCTGTTTTTGAACAGGCAAATTGAATGATTCAGTGTAATTGTTTTGTGTCTGATTTCCATTCACTCAACATTGTTTGGGAAATTTATCTGTTACTAAATTGAGCTACAGTTGGGTTTTTCATCATTATATAATATTCCATTATATATCACAATTCATTTATCCATTATACTACTGCACACATTTGAATTTTCTTCAGCTTGTGTTTATTTAAATACTGCTGCCCTAAGACTTTTTGCACATGTCTTTTGTTGCATTTACTCACACGTTTCCATTAGGCATATACCAGGAGAATAATTTTGGGGTCATAGTTCATCTACATACCTAGATATCTCTTCAACTTTAGGAGAGAATACCAGCCAATTTTTAAAGTAGCTGTACAAATTTCACATACTAGTAAACTAATGCTGAAAATTCTCCAAGACAGGCTTCAGCAATACATGAACCGTGAACTTCCTTATGTTCAAACTGGTTTTAGAAAAGGCAGAGGAACAAGAGATCAAATTGCCAACATCCGCTGGATCATCAAAAAAGCAAGAGAGTTCCAGAAAAACATCTACTTCTGCTTTATTGACTATGCCAATGCCTTTGACTGTGTGGATCACAATAAACTGTGGAAAATTCTGAAAGAGATGGGAATACCAGACCACCTGACCTGCCTCTTGAGAAATCTGTATGCAGGTCAGGAAACAACAGTTAGAACTGGACATGGAACAACAGACTGGTTCCAAATAGGAAAAGGAGTACGTCAAGGCTGTATATTGTCACCCTACTTATTTAATTTATATGCACAGTACATCATGAGCTACACTGGACTGGAAGAAGCACAAGCTGGAATCAAGATTGCCCGGGGAAATATCAATAACCTGATATGCAGATGACACCACCCTTATGGCAGAAAGTGAAGAGGAACTCAAAAGCCTCTTGATGAAAGTGAAAGTGGAGAGTGAAAAAGTTGGCTTAAAGCTCAACATTCAGAAAACGAAGATCATGGCATCCGGTCCCATCACTTCATGGGAAATAGATGGGGAAACAGTGGAAACAGTCTCAGACTTTATTTTTTGGGCTCCAAAATCACTGCAGATGGTGACTGCAGCCATGAAATTAAAAGATGCTTGCTCCTTGGAAGGAAAGTTATGACCAACCTAGAAAGCATATTCAAAAGCAGAGACATTACTTTGCCAACAAAGGTCCGTCTAGTCAAGGCTATGGTTTTTCCTGTGGTCATGTATGGATGTGAGAGTTGCACTGTGAAGAAAGCTGAGCATCGAAGAATTGATGCTTTTGAACTGTGGTGTTGGACAAGACTGTTGAGAGTCCCTTGGACTGCAACGAGATCCAACCAGTCCATTCTAAAGGAGATTAGTCCTGGGTGTTCTTTGGAAGGAATGATGCTAAAGCTGAAACTCCAGTACTTTGGCCACCTCATGCAAAGAGTTGACTCATTGGAAAAGACTCTGATGCTGGGAGGGATTGGGGGCAAGAGGAGAAGGGGATGACAGAGGATGAGATGGCTGGATGGTATTACTGACTGGATGGACGTGAGTCTGATTGAACTCCAGGAGTTGGTGATGGACAGGGAGGCCTGGCATGCTGCATTTCATGGGGTCACAAAGAGTCGGACACGACTGAATGACTGAACTGAACTGAGCAATATATGAGTGTTTCTATTGCTTCTCATGTTTATTAACACTATTATCACTCTTTTAAATTTTAGCCACTCTGGACTATGTAGTACTAATAACTCACTATAGTTTGCATTTCCCTGATTATTGCTGAGACTGGACTTCCTTCATTCCTTGTGACTATTTGAATATTCACTTTTATAAACTGCCTGCTCAAATCTTTCATCCATATTCATTCGTGGTGATTTCATAGTTCTTTCCATATTCTGCATGTAGGCACTTTATCAGATGTATGTGTTGCATACTGACTTCTCTACCAAAAAAAAGTACATAAAATTGAAATATGAATGTCAATTGATTTCTTATTGATCCAGCTCTTATTTCCAAACTTGTAACTATCAATTCACCCAATACAGATGCCCCCTATGCACATGAAGCAAATATTAACAGGCATCAAGGGAGAAATGAACAGTAATACAATAAAAGTACAGGAATTTAAAAGCCCGCTTACATCCCTGGACAAGCAGAAATGATCCAGGCAGAATATCAATAAAGAAATATGGGCCTTAAACAATGCATTTGATCAGGTTGACTTATTAGATACACAAAAAATATTTCATTCAAATAAAACAAAATACATATTCTTTTCAAGTGCCCAAGGAACATTCTCAACAATAAATCATATGCAACTCCACAAAACAAGTCTTAGTATATTTAAGAAAACTAAAATTATATCAAGTATCTTGTCTGACCACAACAGGATAAAACAAGAATATAACCAAAAAAAAAAAAAAAACTAGAAAAACCATAAACTTGTGGTCTAAACAACATGCTACTAAACAACAAATGGTTCCTTGAAGAAATCAAAGATAAAATTTCAAAAACAATCTCAAGACAACTGAAAATGAAAACACAATGCTCCAAAACCTATGAGGCAGAACAAAAGAAGCTCTAACAGGGAGGTGTATAGTAATATAGGCCTACCTACAGAAGACAAACAAACAAAACAGTCTCAAATAAACAAACTAACCTTATCCCTAGAGGAATGAGAATAAAAAGTACAAACAAAACCTGAAGCTCATAACAGAAAAACAATAAGCTTGGAAAAGAAATAATTGAAATAGAGACTGAAAAACAAGTGAAAAGATCAATGAAACTAAGCTAGTTCTTTGATGAGATAAAATTGATAAACCTCTAGTGAAATACATCAAGGAAGAAAAAGAGAGACAAAATAAATGAAATCAGTAAAGAAAGAGAAGCCTTTAATAATTGTGGTTTTGCATTGCTCAACTTTGCTGTTTTTAGATATTGGAATACATTCTTAAATAAATGTGGTTATACTGCACATCATTTTAAAGCTCATTTCTCACTTTATGTTATTTTGCTAATGACATTACTTTCTATGTGTTTTATATTTATTTTAGACTATGGAAATTATATTAGACAAAAAGTAAATTCTAGCAATTTTCTTATTCAAATTCAAAATGGGTTGTAAAGCAGCGGAGACAACTTGCAATATTAACGCATTTGGCCCAGGAACTGCTAACGAATGTACAGTGCAGCAGTATTTCAAAACATTTTCCAAAGGAGACAAGAGCCTTGAGGGTGAGGAGAGTAGTGGCTGGCCATTGGAAGTTGACAATGACCAATTGAGAGCCATCATCAAAGCTGATCCTCTTACAACTACGCAAGAAGTTGCTAAAGAACTCAATATAGACCATTCTATGGTTGACTGGCAATTGAAGCAAATTGGAAAGGTGAAAAAGCTCAATAAGTGGGTGCCTCGTAAGCTGACCAAAATCTTAAAAAAATCATTGTTGTGAAGTGTCAGCTTCTCTTATTCTAAGCAATAACAATGAACCACTTCTCAATCAGATTGTGATGTGCAATGAAAAGTGGATTTTATACAACAACCAGTGATGACCAGCTCAGTGGTCAGACTGAGAAGAAGCTCCAAAGCACTTCCCAAAGCCAAACTTGCACCAAAAAAAAGGTCATGGTCACTGTTTGGTGGTCTGCTGCTGGTCTGATCCCTGACAGCTTTCTGAATCCTACCGAAACCATTAGTAAATCTGAGAAGTATGCTCAGCAAATTGATGAGATGCACCGAAACTGAAAACCTCAATGCCTGCAGCCAGCATTGGCCAATAGAAAGGGCCCAATTCTTCTCCAGACAATGCCCAACCGCATGTCGCACAGCCAACACTTCAACTGGTGAATGAATTGGAGTACAAAGTTTTGCCTCATCCTCCATATGTGCTCAGTCGTGTCCAACTCTTTGTGACCCCATGGACTGTAGCCCACCAGTGGGCTGTCCTTATGATTTTCCATGCAAAAATACTGAAGTGAGTTGCCATTTCCTACTCCAGGGGATCTTCCCAACCCAGGAATTGAACCTGAGTCTCTTGCATTGGCAGGCAGATTCTTTAGCACTGCGCCAGCTAGGAAGCCCAATATTCACCTGAACTCTTGCCAACTGACTACCACTTCTTCAAGTATCTCAACAACTGGTTGCAGAGAAAAGACTTCCACAACCAGAAGAGACAGAAAAATCTTTCCAAGAGTTTTTCAAAACTGGAAGCATGCAGTTTTATGCCACAGAAATAAATAAACTTATTTTCCATTGGGAAAAACGTGTTGATTATAATGGGTCCTATTTTGATTAATAAAGATGTTTGAGCCTAGTTACAATGCTTTAAAATTCACAATCTGAAACCACAGTCATGTTGCACCAACCTAATAATACTGGAGAGTTTCCTAAAAGACTTTATATTCCCTAAGAATTTATTTTACATATATATTTTTTCCTGTGGCTCCCACCCACATCTCCTCTATTGCAGACAAATCATTTACCATCTGAGCCACCAGGGAAGCCCTTAATATTGGAGAGTTTCCTAAAGTTATTTATATTCCCTAAAAATTTATTTTATATATATTTTTTCCCTTGTGTAAATATGACCACAATGGATAACTGGTAAGTATAATGCCTTTTGAAGAATTCCCAGGTTTTGTTATGACAGATTTTACTTTTTCCTTAGAACAAAGCCAGACATATTGCTTTGGCCGTTGATGGCACTGAGTTTGTACAATTCATTTTGTCATCTTATCACATCCCACGCCTCTATGTCATCAGAGAGCACTGGGTTGAGCTTCCTGTGTTATACAGCAGCTTCTGTTTGACACATGGTGATGTACGGGTATCAGTGCTACTCTCTTAATTCATCTCTCCCTCTCCTTCCCCGCATGTGTCCACAAGTCCATTCTCTACATCTGCATCTTTATTTCTATCCTGCAAATAGGTCCATCAGGAGAGTTTTCCTAAATTACATGTATATATGTGTTACTACACTTGCTTTTGTCTTTCGGACTTACTGCAGAAGGTGTGGTACCTATATAAAATGGAATACTACTTGGCCAATCTTGTGTTTTTTAATCTGTGTACCTGCTTGATGAAGTGATCTTCAATCCTTACTATATAGTTGTCTTTCCTGTTGGGATTTTTCTTTTCCTATGACTCTTACTTCTTTTCCATTGAGAGAAGACCCTTCAACATTTGTTTCAGGGTAGGTCTATTATTGTGGAATTATTTTAGTTTTGCTTGTCTAAGTTCTTTAACTCTCCTTCTATTCTAAATGACAGTCTTACTGGATAGAGTACCCTGGGTTGCAGGGTTTTCCCTTACACCACTTTGAATATATTATGCCATTTGCTTCTGGCCTGCAAAGTTTCTGCACAGAAATCAGATGGTAGTTTTAGAGAGGTTCCCTTGTATATAACTTTTTCTCTTGCTGCCTTTAGAATTCTCTTTAATTACTGCCATTATAATTATGATATATCTTGGTGTGGGTCTGTTTGGGTTTCTATTGTTTGGGACCCTCTGTGCTTCCTATACCTGAATATCTGTTTTATTCTTCAGGTTTGGGTTGTTTTCAGGCATAATTTATTCAAATACAATTTCCATTTTTTTCTCTCTCTTCTTCTTCTGAAACATCTATAATGTGAATGTTGGCACATTTAATGGTTTCCCAGAGATTTCATAGGTTGCTAACATTTTTTCTTAATTTGAATTTTTTTCTGCTGTTCTGATTAGGTGATTTCCATTACTCTATCTTCCAGATCATGTATGTGTTCTTCTGAATGACTTAGTCTGCTATTCATTCCGTCTAGTGTTTTTTTTTTTAATCTCAGATATTGAATTATCTGTTTTTGATTGGGTCTTTTTATATAATTTAGTTCCTTATTGAAATGATCACTATTTAGATCAATCATCTTCCCTTATTCAGTTAACATTTTTATTACCAATTTCTGAAATCTTTATCTGGTAAATTGTTTATTCATTTTGTTGGTTTTTTTTTTTTTTTTCCCCTAGAGTGTCTCTTCCTCTTTCATTTGAGAGTAGTTCTTCTGCATTTTCATTTTTGCTTAACATTCTCTGCCTCTGTCAATTTAGATGAATCAGTTACTATGGTCCTGAAGGGGTATTCTTTTGTGGAAGAACATCTATACATATTAATGTGTCCAGTGCCTTTGGTGAGAACCTGAATTTGACATGGACATCAGCCGCCTTTCCTCAGAGTGTACCTGCAGCTATCACCTTGGTAGAGGTGGGACTAGATATGGTGGAGCTACAGCCTGCAGTCTTTCTGCAGGCTATAAGAACTTCCTCTCTGCCTGTGGGACTTCTCTCTACTCAGTGGCCAAGGGTGGGGTCTGATCCCAAGTTGCTGATGTGGAAGTCCTTAGGGCCAGTCTTGTGTTTGCTCTGTCCCCTTAAAGTTATGGTTTCTTTCTGTCTGTTCTAAAACCTTTGCCACAAAGGGAATGAGGAAGTAAATGGGGTTTATGCACCTACTGAGGTCTTATGCTCTGCCTTTGTAGGCATCTGTGTATCCATGCAGACACAGCTCATGGTTACATTTTCCCCTGTCATAGCTACCCAATATCTAATGCCACGTGGAAAGTGTAGGTAAGTGAATGGAGCGTTTGCTTCGTTGGAACTGGGATGCACAGTGAGACAGTCATGAGCATCCTGGCAGCTGCACTGCAATCAGAAGTCTGGGCTGCTTGTGGGGCACTGCCTGAGTAAGGGCCAGCAATGGCTGACACCCACCCACCGGTGCTCTGCCCTGGGAATGGACGGCCTCTGCATTGCAAGGTTGAGTATTTTCCCTGGTCCTGAAAGCCCTAGGTTCAGTGCCACTCTGTGAGGTAAAATGCACGGGGCCAGGGTGTTCACTCCAATTGGGGCTGAGGAGTATGCTGAGGCAGCTGCTAGGGCAGACGTCTCTCCACCCAGAGAGAGGAATTGTTCATGGGTGGAACTGAGGTTTCTGTAGCCTTTTTATTTGTTCTTCAAAGTTCTCCAATCAGCCAATGGGGCTTGTCCCCTATACATAGGACCTCAAGACTAGCATGGCAAGTCTGTGACTCAACTTTCTCATGACCCAGAGTGGATGCCCACCTGTGGGCTCTCCCTTCCCAACCCAATCACTTTTCTTCCCTACCTACCTGATAACATGAGAACTTTCTCAGAGCCTTGATTATATAAGATTCCTTCAGCAAGTTTCACATTATGTTTTAGTGAGAATTATTCCACATGTAGATGAATTTCTGATGTGTTCACTGGGGACAGTGAGCTCCACATCCTCCTACTCTGCCATCTTGATCTCTCCCAGAATACATTTCATGGTAGATCGAATAATTGCTTGAATTGGATATGTAAACAATAAACCAGGTTCAAAAATGATCCCCTAAAATTGTATCTCAAATCACATCAAATCCAAATCTCTATTTGACTAAACTAACAAAATCTTGGATGTGTTTCTCCCTCAAATACGACCCCAAGCCCCAGGAGTACCTTTAGTGATTAACAATCTCTTCTAATGCTCTCAATATTCACTGGTGTTACCAGAATGTAAGTGAACCCTTGCAGAGTCAGCAAAGTCCACAGTTGCTGCCATATTACTGGAAGCGCTTCCCAAAATCCACCCCTACCACTACCCTGGTGGCTACTCTTTGAGTTAGTCTTCTGACTCAATTGCCCTTTGTCCTTTACCCAGCCATTCTGAAAATTCCTCAGGATCCTCTACAATGGGGGCCATCCTAAATCCCCATTCACTGCAAGTTCTCTACATTGACACTTCCAGATCCTTATTGGTGAGCATTTATCCTGGATCCTAGAGTGCTCAACACCATCTATTATAGGAAATTATAGGCTTCCCTGGTGGCTTAGATGGTAAAGAATCCGCCTGCAATATGGGAGACCTGGGTTTGATTCCTGGGTTGGGAAGATCCCTTGGAGAAGGAAATGGCAACCCACTCCAGTATTCTTGCTTGGAGAATCCCCATGGACAGAGGAGCCTGGTGGGCTACAGTTCATGGGGTCGCAGAGTTGGACACAACTCAGCACAGCACAGCACGATGTCTGGAAATGTATAAGAGGTTTTCCCCTTGGCTTGGTGGAGGAAGCTTCCTTGAATTCCATCTTTTGTTTTACATCCCCACAGGAGCTGAGATGGAATTTACACTGGAGGGTCCTTTAAGCAAGATTTAAATGGGAAGAAGGGATGGAAAGAATTGAATTGTTGAGTCGCTACTTCAGATAAAGCACTGAAATTATCTCATTTGATTAACCCAATTTAAAGTGGTAAGAGAAGAGACAAACTGAAAGATGAAATCCAAGATCACAGAGTTAGAAAGTAGTGAGAAAAGAGTGGGGACTAATGATAATAGCTATCTCTTAACTGGACAAATCAGCCCAAATTTTCAGATCCCGGTCATCTGCAAGCATAATGCCACCTGATAATTTCCTCAGAACTCCATGTTTTCTGAAGTGAGTAGGATGGAGGTATGATCAGACAGCAGAAATAGGAAAAATTCAGGGTTCACAGGAGAAGAAGAGGATGCTCTTCCTTCTACCTCCTCCAGCAAGCAAAGCCCTACTGTTTGCAGCTGGGCACTGCCCTGAGAGGGAGAGAAGGCCACTGAAGGCGGGATCTGATGCCTCTGTGTCTTTCCCTGGTGTGATATTGTGATTTATAATAAGAAATGTATATTCATTCTCATTCCTGACAGTGCTCCTCAAATCCTTTACTAATCACTTAACAAACATTTATGTTACAAACATTTCTGGGACTTTGACATCAGACTGAGAAATGAAACCAAAAGTCTGTTCTCAGCATTGGGAGTGGACCTGAGTAACAAGCAGCATCTATGTGGTGAAATAAACTTGTTTGTGAATCTGATTTTGAGTTCATGGGATTGCTTTACCCCCTAGTTAATTTATCATTTCCTGAAATCTTATCACATATAGAAAATGTGCTCACGTTGTGAGAACCTAAGGTACATCGGACAAAGACTCTATGATCTCTCCACAGCATAGCAATAGAGAAGACAAAGGCACTAATACAAGGCCCAGTACTGAGTGCAAAAAGAAAAAAAAAAAAAAAAAAAACTACACTTATATAGAAATACTCAGGTTCAAAGTAAACACTGAAGCAACACTGCAGCTGAAGACACTCTATTTGGTATCTCTTGTTCAGACACATTTGACCTTCAAACAAATTATGTGCTGGGGGAGAAAAGAATTCATAGTTGAATACCAGCTTCAGGTCAAACACTGGGTGGGACTGACCTATCTCATTTATCCTCATTAATGTTATGTGAGGTAGCTAGTACTGCTGGAAAATCATTCCACCACTGGACTGTTGCTTACTTAGATAGCCCCCCACACCTAAATATAGTTAGTAACCACTAGATCCTGGACTAACTGAAGCAGCACATGTTTCAGGACTCAATAAAGCATATATTCTAACATGTCTGTGATAATCAGATTGACGGTTCAAAAATATTCCCCTAAAATGGTATCTCAAATTACGTCAACTCTAAGTCTCTATTTGACCAAATTAGCAAAAAACCTGGATCTGCTTCCCCCTCATATCTGACCTCAAACCTGAGACATACCTTTAGTAATTTGTAATCTCTTCTAAAGTTTTCAATATTCATGAGTGGTACCAGAATGCAACCAAATCCCCTTCAGAGCCAGCAAAATCCACGACTGCTCCCATATTTCTGGGAGATCTTCCCTAAGTTCATTCTTACCACTTCCATGGTGAACACTATAAATTAAGCTTCTGACATAATTTCCCTTTGCATTCTTCCTGGCTATTCTGAAAATCCCTCAGGTTCTTCTGATATGGGGGCCACTCTATATCCCGTACAACTGTAAATTTTCTACATTTGCTCTTCTAGATTCATATTGATGGATATTTACCCTGGATTCGAATGTATTCAATATCATCAATTATAAAACCTATCCTAATGTCTAGAAAGGCATAATATGTTCTCCGCTTGGCTTGGTGATGGAAGCATCCTTGAATTCCATCTTTTGTTTCACACAGTGTGAAAGTGAAAGTTAGTCGCTCAGTCATGTCCAACTCTTTGCAACCCCATGGCCTGTAGCCTGCCAGGCTCCTTTGTCCATGGAATTCTCCAGGCAAGAATACTGGAGTAGGTAGCCATTCCCTTCTCCAGGGATCTTCCTGACCCAGGGATGGAACTCAGGACTCCTGCACTGCAAGTGGATTCTTTACTGTCTGAGACACCTTCAGTTTTGCATAATCAGTTTCAGTATCCCCATCTGAGACTGAGATGGAGTTTACACTGGAGATTCCTTTAAGCAGAACTTAAATAGGAAGAAGAGATGGAAAGAACTAATATTTTGAGCCCCTACCTCAGGTTAAGCCCTGGAATTCTCATTTCATCAACACAATGAAAATTCGCAAGAAGAAATGTTACTGAACATTTAATAACTTGAGTCCATTAGCACATGTAAAGCCAGTCTACTGACACCAAGTTTTGGTGAAAGAAAGTGAAAGGGAAAGTCACTCAGTCCTATCTGACTCTTTGCAGACTATACCCAAGGAATTCTCTAGGCCAGAATACTGGAGCGGATAGCTGTTCATTTCTCCAGGGGATCTTCCCAATCCAGAAATTGAACCCAGGTCTCCCACATTGCAGGCTGTTTCTTTACTAGATGAGCCACCAGGGAAGCCAAAGAATACTGGAGTGGGTAGTCTATCCCTTCTCATGGGCATCTTCCCTACCCAGGAATCAAACCAGGGTCTCCCACACTGCAGGCAGATTCTTCACCAGCTGAGCTATGAAACATGCTGCATTTATTAGAGAGCCATACAAGGAGTCATATAGGCTCAAAAGGTCCAGATTCCCCAGTAAATTTCAGAAAAGGCCTTTTTTTTTTTTTTAAGGCACAGTGAGGGAGAGAATCAGAGGTGTGTGATCAGCTTGTGTATAATTCTCTGATTGGTTGATGGTTATATAACAAGTTGGTGTCATAGGGGTTAATACCATCAATCCTCAGACTCTAATCAGTCTGGGGGCCATGTTTTCATAGTCATAGTGCAGTTAACTTCTTACATCTGGTGGAGGCTTTATAGTATTTGCAAAACAACTCAAGAAGTTGTACCAGACACCATTATCTATGTACTTCAGGAAGAAACTAAAGATCCTGTGACTCCTATATGGCTGATCTGTTGTTTAAATTGTTACCAGTTCTCCTGGCCCAGCTGCTATTTTTTGTTACTACAAATTCAGTCTTTAAATCAAGCCTTGAGCCAGCCTTTTGTGATTCAGGAGAGACCTGGGAAACTAAAGCTTTTCTACAAAGAGGCAGATGGAGCACATGGCAGGGTGCGCAGTTTGGTTTAGGGAAAGCCCTATAGGGTCCAACTTAGTTACTGAAAAACTGAGAAAGATTAAATGTGTGACCAAAGTTTGCATAATTAGAAAGTAACAACAATGGAGTACAGGTCCACTTTCCATGTAAATACATAACTTTAAGGAGACTAGTACTGATAGCGATCCCTAAACTTGACAAATCTGCCCAAATTTTTACATCCCTGTCATCTGCAAGGATAATGCCACCTAAATATTTTCTTAGAAATTCATGTTTTCTAAAGGGAGTAGACTGGAAGTAGGGTCAGACAGCAAAAGCAGAAAATCTCAGGGTTTACAGAAAAGGACGCTCTTCCTTTTTACCTCTACCTAGGGCTAGCAAAGCCCTACTGGTTGCAGCTTGGCACTGCCCTGAGAGGTAGGGGGAGAAGTCCACTGAAGGCAGGATCTGATGCCTCTGTGTCTTTCCCTGTGTAATACTGTTATTTATAATGAGAAATATATAAGTAATCTTTGTCCCAGTTCATAAAACAGGTTCTTGAAATGCTTATAAATTCCTAAGTAGTAAGAATGGTAGAACCACTTTTCTTCTAATGAAGCAACAGTGGTTGTGTCCCTGGATGGGAGATGGTCGCCGGAAAGAGAAAGCCATGATTAGAAGTTTCATATTTTCAGGCCTCCACTTCGCATTCTCCAGAGAGGGGCTGGAAATTAACTTTAAGATAGATGAATCCTATGTGAGAAAGCCTACATAAAATCCCAATAGCATGGGGTTTGAAGGGCTTTCAGTTTGGTGAACATATCCACATATACCAAGAGAGGGATGGACCCCTACTCCACAGGGACAGAACCCACCGGACCTCAACCTATGTATCTCTTCATCTGTCTCTTCATCTATATCCTTTATCACATTCTTTACTCAACTAGTAAACATAAGTCTTCCCTGAGTTTTAGAAGTTGCTCTAGGAAGTACATCAAACCTGAAGAGGCAGCTTTCCGGAACTTCTGATTTATAGCCAAGTCGTACAGAACTTGAGGGTAATCTGGGGATCTAAGCCTGAAATTGACATGTGAAGCCAGTGGCAGTCTCCTGGGACTGAGCCCTTAAACTGTGGGACCTGACAGTAATTCAGAAAGACACATAGTGTCAGAATCAAGTTAAATTGTAAGACACCAGCTAGTGCTGCAGAATTGCTTGTTGTGGGGAAAGCCCCACACACATCTGGTGTTGAAACAAAGGAAAACTGTTTTTTGTTTTTTTTTTTTCTAAAACACTGAGGTTGTCTGCTTTTTTCCTCCTCTTCTTCCTCTCTTTTAATGGGATACAGTGGAAAACTGTTTTTTTTTTTGTTTTTTTTTTTTTTTTCTAAAACACCGAGGTTGTCTGCTTTTTTTCCTCCTCTTCTTCCTCTCTTTTAATGGGATACAGTGCAGGTGACCCAACATGTGCCACTTGGGTGTGTAGATTATTTCAACCTGAAGGTAAGGAAGTTCCAAAAGACTCAGAAAGAAACTTTGAACTTCTACCTAACTGCCTAAGAGAACAGAATACAGAGCCTGTTCCAGGAGGGAGATACCACTAAAGAGAACTATACAACACTATACATAACTATAGTAAACTATGAACTAGGTGTGCTAAACACGGAGGAACTTAGCAAGGCCAGTTTGATCACAGTCCTCTCTGTCCTATTCTCTCTAGATTGACCAGCGAATATTTGTTTAACAAACATTAAATCTCTATGTTTTCCTGTGAATTACTTTACTTCCCTTTGAAGTCCCAGACTCCTACCTCTTTCTCCTTAGTTCAGTATGATTTATAAATGTACCTCGCCTTGCCTTACTATCTTTCAAATTTCTCATGCCTATGTTAATTCTCCAAACATATGTATTAAACTTATTTTCTACTGTGAATGTCTTATGTCATTTTAATTATTTGACTAGCCAGAAGAAATAAAAGGGGAAAAAGAAAAATACTACCACCCTTTTTTTTTGTTGTCATGTATCACCCACTTGATTTCAGAAGAAGTCAACAAAGTCCCTTAACGGACATCTTCTCTTAGTCAAAGAAGAGCCAATTAGAAGAAAAGAATCAGGGGGAAATGTCAGACAAGAGAGACCCAGTGATCTCAGCTGCCCTTTTCTCTGTAATCAATGGGTTAGAGATGGATCATGCCAGGATTTTTAGCTGAAGCTAAAAGAAGGGCTGAAATTAGGGTGAAGCAAGTGAGGCACCCAGACGACAAAATTTAAATCTCTCTCACTCTCAAGTACCCTTACACCCTAAACTCTTCTCTTGCCTCACCCAAGTTCCAGCCCTGGGTACTCGGCTCTCTCTAGTATCCCTGTGGAGGACTGGGTGATTTCCTTTTTCCTCAGTTTATTCAGAATAAAGCTATAATTTTTCAAAGAGAACTTAAGTTAAAAACTGGCAATAAAGAAAGAAACAAAAAAGCCTGGAGAAAACATGTTTCAAAAAACACTCACTAGTCATTGAACTGCAGAGAAGGCAATGGCAACCCACTCCAGTACTCTTGGATGGAAAATCCCATGGACGGAGGAGCCTGGTAGGCTGCAATCCATTGGTCGCTAAGAGTCGGCATGACTGAGCGACTTCACTTTCACTTTTCACTTTCATGCACTGGAGACGGAAATGGAAACCCACTCCAGTGTTCTTGCCTGGAGAATCCCGGGGATGGGGGAGCCTGGTGGGCTCCCATCTATGGGGTCACACAGAGTCGGACACTACTGAAGTGACTTAGCAGCAGCAGCAGCAGTCATTGAACCGAAGTTCATGTTAAAAACAAACATTTCCTGGAATTGAGAGAAAAGTGAAAAAGAAAGCTAAAGTCTGTTTTCTGTATTGGGCATTGACATGGAGTAATGGGAGGTAAATGTGTGGTGAAATAAACTTGGTTTCAAATCTGGTTTTATTCTAAGGGATTGCTTTTACTCCACTAATTTATACATTTACTGAAATCTTACCATGTACAGAAAGTTTACTCACTCTGTGAGAGAATCTGAGGTGCATCAGATTCTATGATCTCTAGACCCAAAGCATAGCAATAGAGAAGACACGGGCACTGACACAAAGCCCAGCACAGGAACGCAAGAACACGCACTTACACAGAAATACTCAGAGGTGCAGATTGAACAGTAGAGGGAACTCCGCTACTAAAGACACGTCCCTTGATATTTCTTGTTCTGACAGATTTGATCATCGAACAAATCGTGTGCTGGGGAAAAGAATTCATACGTGGACGTCTACTTCAGGCCAAGCACTGGGTGAGATTAACCTACCTCATTTTATCCTCATTAATATTCTGCGAGTGGATGGTGCTACTGACACAAATCCATTCCACCCCTCGACTGCTCCTCATTCCTTAGGTCGCCCTCTCCACACGCATAAGCAAATATAGCTAGGAACTGCTGCACCCTGGACTCAAACTCATGGCTGACATGTAAACCCTGGCCTACTAGAAAACACTTCCATTCCTATTCTAAAAGTAGGAAAAGGGAAGTCTTATTGGAAGGGTACATTCCAGCCCTTCTTATACCTTCTTCGTGTCTCATGTCACTCACTGAAATAGCTGTTAATATTCTCACATAAAACTGAAGAAACAGGCTCAGACAGACCAATCATTTTCTTATTCAGTCATGACATTCTGCTCATCTCTATGGTTCATGCACTATGCATGGGATACAAAGATGAGTAAGACAGATCCCCCACAACTGGGAGGAACAAAGGGAGGTGGGATGTTTGAGGTTGGGGGATGGGAGAAATGAGGGAGACAAGCAGCAGTTACAGAGCAGCACACTGTGACGGGAGCATCGCAGGTGGAGTCGGTGCTCTGAGAGCAGCACAGACAGCTCAGTACAGGCCCGTGTAGGGGAGACGGACAGCTGCACTGGGAGTGGAAAGGGGAAATATGAGATGACGTGGGTAGCATTTCTAGGGTCCTGGGAAAACTGAGCATGAGGTTCTCCTCCAAGAAGACATGTGCAGACATACACAGCTTGAAACAGAGGAACAATGGAGCAGGCAGTACTGTTTACAAGCAAAATTATAATGAATTAAATCATGGGGTAAGATAATAATCAATGAAACAAAATGCATTACATGAGATGTGTAAGGGAAAATAGATTTTTAACATTACTCAAAAGCTCTGCTTCCCTTGTAGCTCAATCAAAGAATCCGTCTGCAATGCAGGAGACATGCGTTCAATTTCTTGGTTGGGAAGATGCCCTGGAGAAGGAAATGGCAACCCACTCCAGTATTCTTGCCTGGAGAATCCCATGGACAGAGAAGCCTGGCAGGCTACAATCCATGGGGTTGCAAAAGTCAGACACGACTTAGCAACTAAACTACTACAAAAGCTCTAATATAAAATTAGAGAACAGTAAAATTCTCTTTCTCACTATAAACACACAGTATGCTTTTAATAATTTAGCTCATGTTAGTGTTGAATCATCCACATCAGCTAATACACTTTTGAAACTTTGTTAATTTTCAAATCAATCACACACCTAGAAGTAAAGCCGTTAAAGCAAGTTCCCTGAGGAAGACATTCTATCATGCCCTTGTCTCTTTTCTGAAATTCATTCCCTATCCTGTTTCTCCCATGTTCTTTATCTGGTGCTCACCCCAGGCCACCATAAAGAAACACGCACACACACCGGTCCCCCCAACATTAGTCTTCCATTTGCAATAACCTTAACACCCAGGAATCACAGTGTAAACACAATTATAAATCACAATTATCTAGTCATAATTATATAAATAAATATAAATCACAATTATAAATGAATGAATGAAAGAATAAATAAATGAGTAGTATTCCTTTAAATCAGCTGATCTTTTAAAAGAGGGGAAAAAACACAAAAGTAAAACCAGTTTTTCACTTCCTGCTTGCCCTTTTACCACAGAAGGAGCTGAGGTCTAGGCTGGAGATTTCAATAAGCAAACTGCCAGACTCAGGGAAGGAACCTGCTCTGCTTTCTCACTCATCTCTCTGGAGCAAACTGAAGACAGGAGCTTGGCCTCCAGGAGACAGGTAAGTGAAGGAAAAGGAGAGAAATGGGTAGACAGAGAGATATAACAACATACTCAGAGACTAAAATAAAAACAGAAATTGACAGAAACGGGAATAGGGGCAGTCAGAGATCAAGGCAGATTAAGATATGATGAGAACACAAATATGAATCTAACATTCTCATTGTTCCAATAAACAGCTCCAAATCTGAGAGAAAGGGTGTACATTATCAAAAGAGACAAAGAATTTGGTAACTTCTATCATCAAATAAAAATAAATCTACAGTGATATAAAAAGAGACTTCATTTGAAAGGATTATTGCAATAAAGGGAAAGAGACTATTATAATAGAGAAAACAATTCAAACAGAACTGCAAGTATCTCAAAGGACAAGAAGAAAGGAATTTTCTTTTGTAGGGAAGGGTCAACAGGCTAGAAAAAACACAGAGTAGAGGGTGTGTATAAAAGGAAATATTTTTATTCTTAGGAGGGATCATTAAGGAAGGGTTGTATACTGGATCAGAACGAGGATGGGTCAACCTTAAGGGGGCTAAAAAGAAGAGAAGTTTAATTAATGTTTAGTTTCAAACACTCCAACTGATCAGGGGGACAAACAGCTCAGTGAAAGCTTCATGAGGCAAAGAATGGAATTTTAAGGGTCTTTGTCTGATGGTATATTTAAAATAAGTACCAAGAAAGATCTACTGTATAGCAATAAAGAAAGAGAGAAAGAAAAGCAGTTTATTTTTAAAAAGGGGGTCTGTGTCTGGCCTCCTTATAAGTAATAGGGGAACACACAAATGAGTCTTACCTAAGTCGTATGCAAAAAGGTGGCTCTTTGCAGTAACTTAATTCTCAGAGCACAAAAGGTTGCATGGAGTTCTTTTAACTATCACTGCTTTCCAAGAGCAAAGGACTCGTGAAAAGTTTAACTTTATTATGACTCATGTAAGTAAGAGGTGCTATGGTAAATACAGAGAAGAGGGGAACTAACTGGACTTGGAAGAATAAAGAAATGCTTCACAAATAAGGACAATTGGGTTAGGAGTATAGTGTCCTGGGAAATGCTCATCAAATATAATATTTTGTTGATCTAATATTTGAATTCATATAAAACAGATTAACAGGACAAAATTAAGTTTAATTACATACTTACAGAATCCCCACCAAGACTCAAAGATGGTCTGGCAACTGAGGCATACATACCATCTCAAGCTAAGGAGTAGGCAGTAGGGGTCTGGGGCTTCAAAGAGGATGGAGACAACTAAGAAGATGGGAAGAGCAAATGATTGGTAAGCAAATGTTTGCGATGCCATGCAGATATGTCTTTCTGATAAAAAAAAAAAAAAGCTGTCTCTGGTAATAGCTCTTTCTGGTACAGTGTTAGTCGCTCAGTCACTCCCACTCTTTGCTACCCCACGGACTGTAGCCAACCAGGCTCCTCTCCATGGAGTTCTCCAGGCAAGAATACTGGAGTGGGTTGCCATTTCCTTCTCCAAGACTTTCTGGCACAGGCCCTCTATATAATTCTTTTAGGCAGTTCAAGGAGAGGTAAAAAAGCTTTTCCTGAGTCTCCTGGTTCTTAATTGCCTTCTGCTCAGAACAATCCACATGTCAAAATGGCAGATTTGGTGGTGGCATATTTTGCTCCACCTCAACAGACAGGGTTAAATAAATTATGAGATTGAGGAAAGATGACAGAGTACAGCTTTTACGGGAAGAAAGTGAACTAGAAGTTCAGAAAAGGAAAAAGAGTGGTTGTAAAAAGAACTTGGTTGGGATTTCCCTGGCAATCCCGAGGTTAAGACTTCGCTTTTTGAGGTTTGATCCCCAGTGGGGGAGCTAAGATGCCACCTGTCTTGCAGCCAGGAAACCAAGCCATAGGAGAGAAGTAATATAACAGAAGGTTCAGATGGTAAAGTGTCTGCCTACAATGCTGGAGACCCGGATTCAATCCCTGGGTCCGGAAGATCCTCTGGAGAGGGAAATGGCAACCCACTCCAGTACTCTTACCTGGATAATCCCATGGACAGAAGAGCCTGGTAGGCTACAGTCCATGGGGTCACAAACAGTCAGACACAACTGAGCGACTTCATTTCACTTCACTTCACTTCAAAGAAAAAAATGGTGACTGGGTTGATTGTTGCCACACACACTGTGAAGGGGATTGAATGCTAAGACCAAGTAATTTGATCATATCATAAACCAATGAGGACTTTTCGAGTTTTGTAAACAAGTTAATGACTTACCTATGAGTTTCAGGATGCACTGTGAAAGGTGGACCATACAAGGATAGAGATACAGATTCATGAGCTTCTTATACAGAGCAGTCAAATAGCACAAACTAATGCCCAGCATTTTAGTAGGTAACTAACAGGGACATAGTTTAGGTGAAGAAGTAAGAAAAAATGGCTTCCAAAAAATAAAAGGTGCCCACATCACCATTTGCCCATCAAAACGTAATTATACCCCCAAAAGGCCAGAGTTAGGAATTCAAAATAAGTTTCTAACTGGATAAGCCATCCAACACCATAAATCCAAGTTCAAAGAGGACCTACAGAAATAGTAAAATCTACAATAGGAGGTAGAGATTAAGAGGCAAGCTAACATTTTGTTACTTTTTTCTCTTTTATTGAGATATAATTCACATATAATATTACTTAAGCTGTGCAACATGATTCCATATGTGTATATATTACAAAATGATAACCCACAGCAAGCCTAGTAAACAACCATCACCACACGGTTATAGTTTACTTTGCCTTATGATAAAAAGTGCTGAGGTCTTCTTAGCAACTTTCAAATCACGATAGTGTATTATCAACTATAGTCATCATGCTGCACATAACATTCCCAGGACTCATTCCTTTTATAACTGGAAATTTCAGCCTTTGTACCTCCTTCACCCATTTTCCGTCCTTCTCCCCCACCCTCTGGCAACCACCCATCTGTTCTCTGTATCATTTATCTTGTTTTTGGTTATGTTATGTTTTGTTTTAGCTTCCATATGTAAGTGAGATCATATGGTTTTTATCTTTGTCTGACATTTTACTTAACATAAAGCCCTAAAGGTCAAACCATGTTGTCACAAATGGCAGGATTTCTCTCTCTCTCTCTTTTTTTTTTTTTTGCTGAATAATATTCCATTAGAAATGTACCACACTTTCTTTATCCATCCATCCATCAATGGACATTTATGTTGCTTTCAACTTTGGTTATTGTAAATAATGCTGGAATGAACCTGGTCAGGGATGGGGAGGATCTTTTCAAATTACTATTTTCTTTTCCTTTAGATAAATACCCAGTGGTGTCACTGGTGGATCATGATATTTGATAGAAACTGGAAAAGGCTAGGCACTGCATAAAGAGCTTAAAACAGCTCACGATTAGCAGCAGAGTCCTTGAATACATGTTCTCTAACTACATGATCAAAAGCAGTCTCAGGTTACTCTCCATCCACCTGTCTGATTGTTTCTTTGCTAACACTTAACCTGAAATTATTTTCCTTCTTCAAATATTTTGAAGTTTATGATCTGCTTCCCTCAGGCAGAGGTAAACACTAGAGGCAGGGAGCTAACCTGCCTTATTCATTAGTCAACACACAGTACCTAAAGCATTTCCCAACATGCTGAAAGCCCTCAATAAATATGTGTGAAATAAAAGCTGACATTTAAAAAATCTTTACCAAACTTCCAATCAGCAGTACATGTATGATCTCATTCACTCAAAGGCACATTATCATGATGGGTACAAGAGGGGAGAGATGGTCAACAAAGAGGAGCTCCCAGATTCAAAAGGATAGAAAGCTGGAAAGGCTCCCTGGACTGGATAATTAGAATGTGAATATCAGGCTTCTAGAGAACTTTTTCTAGAAAAAGGTGAGGGCAGAAGTGAAACTAAATAATAATAAGTGGATAGGATGCATTCAGCTATTTACTTCATCAACAAACATTTACTGAGCCAGAAGTGCTAAATTTGAAATTCCTTTTAGAGAAATCTGGCAATAAAAGAAATATAAAGAAAAGCTTATGGAGGAGGCAAGATCCATTCTATATTTAAACAAAATGGGAAGATGTGTGTTTTCTTATCCAAAGTGAAGCAACCACAAAAGTAAAATATTCAAGATATTTTAGACCCAAGATAAAGGAAAAAAAAAAAGAAAAAGCTCAAGGGAGGTGAGTACCAGCAGGATTTAGAGGACAGAGTTAGTATTGCAAAGAGGTTAGGGATGCCTCTTCCTTAGGAACCAGAGGGAAGAATACAAGAAGGGATTATGGAGTCTCAATTTGAAGGTGACAATCTTTGAAGATGACGAAGGTCTGACCACATAGCTTCTACACTCTGTAGAAATGGAAAAGGACGTCACCAAATGTGAGAAGAGCCTCAACTAATGCTCTCTTTAATGTAATCTTTCCTGCATTCATAGACCCCTCTCAATGTTTCTGGACTATTGGTTCAAAGGACCTACTCAGCCTTTTTCTTATTTATCTCTCTAACCCCATTATCTCAAAAAGTGCCTGGCACTTAGGACTGGACCAGTAAGTGTAAATTATATGTAAAATTATGAAGATGAGTCGTTTGATTGTGGGAAGCGAAGAAGACAATTAAGAAGAATCAAACAAGACTTTTTGGGGCCCTGAGACACTGGGAAGTTGGCAATAGAATGGATGCGTTGAGAAAACAAAAGGCAGAACAAGTTACTGGGTGCAAGCTGGGATGCACTTATATTCCACCTCAAGGGTCTCACCTGCTGGTAAGAAGTACAACTCTGTCCTAGGTTGTTCCCATGCTGGTTTCATATTCCTTTGGGCCCTCAGGGATTCAACTTTTTTCTTCAGTCTCCTCAGTTATCCAAAAACAATCTCTAAACACTCTGCTGCTCGTGGTTCAGGTCCCAGTTCAGTTTCTTTCTATCTTCAAGACAATGCCTCATGTTTCAACTGTACCTAAGGCATTTGCTACTAATCACTAGGTACATGAAGACAAAAATGTAAAACCCAAGGAAAGGGAAAAGATCTTCTCTTGCTATATGGTTTTACAATGCTCGCAAAAGCCTCACTAGTCTAAAAGCAAATTAGAATATGGGAATAAATGGTCTCAGGGCAGTCATGTCTAAGTGTAAGCATACACTCCCACATAAATGGGCCCTATGTTCTCGCACTTGAAAAGTCCCACAGAAGATGGAATCATGTGATTTCTTCTATCCTAGTTTAAAATTATTTTCTTATTTTTATGTCAATTTTATTGAGAAATAACCTATGCACAAAAAAAATGCATCCATTTAAGGTACACATATTGATGAATTTTGACAAGCTGAAACCACTAAACCCTTGAAACCATTCCCACAATCAAGACATAAAATATTTTCATGATCCCCCAAAATTTACAGTGCCCCTTTGCAATCTATTCCTCTCTCTGCACCAGTCCCAGGCAACCAGATATGCTTTGGGTTACTATAAATTAGTTTGCATTTTATATAAATAGAATAATACAATAAGTATTCTTTCATTGATGCCTTCTTTAACACAGGATAATATTTTTTAAATTCAACCATGTTGTTGCTTGTAGGAGTAGTTATCCATTTCTATTATTAAGCAGTATTTCATTGTATAGCATATTTTGTTTAGCTATTGGATTGGCCAGAAAGTTCATTCAGGGGATGTTACACAAAAACCCAAAAGAACTTTTTGGCCAACCCGGTATCTATATATTTATGGATATTTTGAGTATTTCCAGTCTTTAGCTATTATGCAAAAATCTACTATGAACATCTATACATGAATCATTGTGTGGACAAAAATTTTAATTCTCTTGGATAGATATCTAGAAGTGAAATGTCTGTGTCATATGGTGTGTGCATGTTTCACAAATGCCTAACAAGTTTCTGAAATGGTTACTACCAATAGTGAGCCATGGTCTAGCTGCTCTACATCCTCTCTGACACTTGATATTGTCGTCTTCTTAATTTTAGTCTTTCTAATGAGTTTGTTCTGTTTTCTCATTGCAGTTTTAATTTGAATTTCCCTAATGACTAATGACGTTGACCATCTTTTCATGCACTTATTGACCACTCAACATATTCTTTTATGAAATCAGCTATTCAAACACTTTGCACTGTTCTTACTACATTCTCTTACATATTACTGAACTGTAAGAATCTTTATGTAATTTGGATACCAGTTTTTTGTCAGATATATTCATTGAAAATATCTTCTTCCATTCTTTAGTTTGAACTTTAATTGTCCTAATGTAATTTTCAGAGAGCCAAATTTTTCATTTTGATTCTCTAGTTGATCAGTTTTTTTATGGATCATAATTTTAGTGTCCTAAGAAAGTTTTGCCCACTACAAGGCCATGAATATTAATATTTTTCACTCTTCTCTCATTCAGAAGTTTAATAGGTTAATTTTTACATTTAAGTTTTGGTCTATTTTGAGTTATTTTGGGTTTGGTGTGATGAGGTATTTTGGGTGTGGTAAAAAGCAGGCTCAATGATCAGGTTTTTTCCACACGGATATCCAATTGTCCCAGCACCATTTGTTGAATAGATTTTCCACTCTTCTTTGCAAATCAGTGTAGCATATATGTATGAGTGTATTTCTAGATCCTCTGTACTCTTCCATTTCCATTGACTTATATCTGTCTTCATTAATATCATCTTGTTCTTGGTAGCAGCAGGTCTTAAAATGAGACAGTGTAATGACCTCTTTCTTTTTTACATAAATAACCAAACCACATATACATGTGCAATTTACTTAGGACAAACGAGTCAAAAAAATTCCTATTTCTGAGAGAAGACATCTTGAGTTTGAATAGCTCAAAGCTTCTTGATAATCTCAGCAAGTTGGAAGTAATAGTATTCATGAACTTTAACAAGCTAGAGATCAATATAGATTAGAAAAATGAACAAATATCTGAACCTTTATAATATATATGTCATCAACCATATCCCTTTTACTGAATTTCTGCTAAATATGGCTGAGAGGCCTATTCTCCAGTCTTCCTCTTTAGAACCTGAGGTGTGATAGAAAGGAAACTTTGAGTTAGGGGATGTCACAGAAGATCTCTGAATACAAGTTATCTGATGTTATTTTCCTGTCACATAGATGTCCACACAACTTTATCTGTGTTTTTCTTAGACAACAGGAAATTAAACAAAGAATTATGCTCTCCTTTTTTACAGGTGACAAGTCATTTAATAATAAGCCTAAGTTTTCCTGCTAATCTCTGAAAAAACTCCATTTCCCAGTGGCCTGACTCTTATCCTAAAGAACTACGAGTCTTCCTCTAGTCCTGTCCAACTGTACCCGCAAATCTATCTCAGACAGACCATGTTCAGGCTTTTTAGCTCAGGAAATAACAAACAGGTTTTCAGGGGGTTTTCCATATAAGGTCTGAGATTCTCTGCTTTCTGTTTATATGACTATGAAAGATTTGAGCCCAATAACCATAAAACATGTGCCTGTGACTTTACCCTGATTAGGAACAACACAGATTAACTTGACAGTCCTCCTGGCATGGAACAAAGACTGCTTTGGTCTTTTCTCCTGGTCTCTTTGATCCTTCCTCCACTGACCAATGACTTCTCAAACCATAGAGAAGATTATGGCATGAGATTAGAGTCTACCAGTATCTATAGCTTAATGAAGTATCACAAATTGACCACATAAGCATGCCCAGATGGAGTATTAGAAGACTGCCCATATTCCAGAACAATCTCTCATACTCTTAGCTACCTTTATCATTAATCTCTCTACTTCCTAACAGTTTACGCTAGTCATTACTCAGACTTGTGATATTACAAATTCATTTTGGCAGGTATTTATCTTTCTGTATATGGAATCATATTATACATATTCTTTTGTATTTGGCTTATTTGAAAACTTAAAATTGTGAGATTTACCCATATTGTTGTGTATCACCATGATATTGTTCTCATTATTGTATGAATATGTCACTTTTTATTTACCATGTGACTGTGAAAGGACATCAGGAGGCTTTCCAAGTTTTCACTTTGATGAATAGTGGTGCTATGAATATTCTGGTGGATATGTCTTCATGTGTGTTTACACACAGTTCTACTGGCACATACCTAAGGATGAAAAACTTGACTTTTTCCTGTCACTTATTTATATGTACCCATAATTTCTCCTTTTGAATTTTTTTCTTGTCTACTTTTGTAATACCAATTGAGATTTCTTTATTTCATCTTATTATTTCATTAGTTAGGATGATGGACAGAGAAGCCTGGGGGACTACATTCCATGTGGTCACAAAAAGTTGGACCTGACTGAGCATACACACACACACAGAGAAAGGAATCACCCTTTTATGTCATTACTAACTTTCATTCTTATCTGTCACATTCAAAAGTAAATTTTTACCAGCTTGGTACATTTTCACTCTCATTACCACCAAACACACACACACACACACACACACACACACACACACACACATATGTATTCCTTCCAAGTTCTCTGGTTTAAGTCTTAAAGTCTCCACT